>NC_141111.1:8745185-8867685 GCF_041138505.1 Cibotium barometz | reverse complement strand
CTAAAACCTGTCTCTATATATTTGAGACCACATCAAGGAATAACTCTTTTCGAGTACATCATTAGAAAACAATTTGAATTATTGGCACCTTTCTAATGATAACTACCCAATAAACACAATAAAGCTTAGGTAGAAAAATAACAATTCACCTAGATACATAAGAAACTAGGTATCTAGGTTGGAATATGTACAAGAGTATAAGGAACATAGTCCAAAATTATGTGTAAAAACGAAGGCAAACGCTACCTTCAAAGCACATGATATTATCCAAAAGATCAAAAGATCCTTATAAAACCATGGATAGAAGCATAGAAGCACCTTGAATCCATGAAAACTATCGTTGATCATAAAAATCAATGCATGCCATCATCATGCCAAAAGAAGCATTAAAATTGGTGGCCAACTCATCAATCTGGAGTATATGAATGTGGTGTTGTTCAGGTAGAACTCCCAAGTAAGCAAGTGAAACCCATGTGTGTTAGCACTCATTAAAAAACCCCTAGACATAAGTGATCTAGGAAGAACTTGATGAGTCCATATAAAACTTGGAAACCATCCAATAAAATCCACAAAAACAACTAGATCAACTAACCCATGATAGAATTTGTCTTAGGCTTAGGAAATTAAGCATAGACTACACTTAAACAAGTACAAAATAAATTATCATGGACAAGTGTCAAAGGCGAGACACTCTTGGAACGCAGATTCTAGCTATCATCAAAGAAAGTAAGGAACAAGTCCAATAAGAATGGCTAAACAATGGTAAAAAATCATGAAAACATCGTCTAGAATTAATCCAAACAGAAATAACTACTATTACGAGGTACAATTGCATTAATAATACATCTATCTAATGTCAGCATGTGAAAATGTACTTCAACACAAAATAACCCTCAAAAATATTAAATTCTTGAGAAAAAAGAATTATCATGATTTTTTTCTAATTTTTTATATTTTTCTAGGGCTTCAAAATTTACTAATTTTTAATTCCACCAAATTTCATCTTATGGCACTCCAAATCTAAATTTTTGATAAAATTTACCAAAATACAATTGATATTTCAAAAATACCAATTTCAAGGAAAAATTTTCTAATTTTTGGTAATTATAAAACAAAACTACCTCGAGAATCCCATCAATCACCAAATTATTCAATTTTGTCCGATAATTCTCAAATCCAATCAAAATTTACAATTTTAATGGATTTACTAAATTTTTAGACAAAAAATAGATTTTTAAAGAAATTTGAATGATCACAAGTGCCCAGACGGATACACCACATGCCAGTCACCAAACTTGGATATTCCTAAAATTTGAAATAACCTGTCTAATTTTCCACGAAAATTTTAGGTTTATTTGAAATTTTTAATGCACCCCGAACGCATTAGAATACGAACGGTCAAAAAATTCAGAACCAGCCATCCCGGAATACGAAAAGCCAAGGGCTGTTGGAAAATGAAAAGACAAAAATATTGGAATTTGAAAGGTTTTTTTTTAAAAAATTGGACCACAAAGGCCAAAGGTCATGCCCGCGGGAAATTTGATAGCATGCCCGCGGGAAAAATGCTTTTTTACAATAAAATGCTCATAAAATTTCCTAAATAATTAGGAAAAATTCTTAAATTTTGTAAAAATTTAGGGAATCCATTCTACCAAAATACTCATAATAGCATGTGCGATATTTTGGTAAAAATTTCATAAAATGCTTATTTTAATCATAAAAATAAAGAAAAATAGCATTTCCACTCACGAAATTTCCCCGCAATGTCGATATGTCCATTGAAATTGAGAACCATGCGTTCCGACTACCATCATTTCACATGCATAGGTTACCAAAACCTAATAAAAAATAACATTTTTTGCTTAGTAATTGTTAAATTTTACTTAAAAAAATGCTAAAATTTTGGTATGATAAGAGAAAAAACATCAAAAATTAACTAGAGACCGCTCTGATACCATTGTTAAAATCCCATAGATCTCTCTAGTTAATCACTATGCATAAACTTGCATAAACCAGACATATACTCATCCACCCAACCACCCCCGAGCCCAAGGGTGCACACATAAATACAATGAAGTATCACATATCTTACCTTACTGTACCATGCCACCAAGAGATATGACTTCACTCCAACAGCACATAGCTCTAGCTTGAAATGGCAAGAGAGTAGACACAATACTCTACACCAGAGAACATCCCTTGAGAGTTCCCCATGCCCCTATTATAGAGGAGAGCTCTCAATTTCCAAAGTAACTCTTGACCTTCCATTTCCAGAGTGACTCTTGGCCTTTTATTTTAAAGTAACTCTGGACCTTCCATTTCCAGAGTGACTCTTGACCTTCCATTTCCAGAGTGACTCTTGGCCTTTCATTTTCAGAGTGACTCTTGGCCTTCCATTTCCATGTGTGACCCTTGGTTGCCTGACCCTAACCTCAACCCAAGGTTAGGTCTAACCCTTGCCCCACTAGAGCATGTTCCCATTCTCCCATGCTCACATGCCTAGGGTGGGTTAGTCTCCTAGTATATGCACATAACAGTGTGTATGGACACACACACACACACACACACACACACACATATATGTATAATACATACACACATATATGTATCTATATATGTACATGTACATGTATACATATATGCATATATATATGTGTGTGTGTGTGTGTATGTATATATATATGTGTGTGTGTGTGTGTGTGTATATATATATATATGTATATATATGTGTGTGTGTGTGTGTGTGTGTGTGTATATGTGTGTATCTATATGTGTGTGTGTGTATATACACATATATGTATGTATGTGTGTGTGTGTGTACACTATACATAATATATATATATGTACACACACACACACACACACACATCATATCAATCTAGAGTGTTGGGTGACCTATAAAAAACCGGCACCTAAATGTACTCAGCCTTACCTCAGCATACCCATGTCAACAAGATCTCACAGGGCCATAACACAATTATGTACCTGCTCTCACAACCTAAGTATTGAAAGTGTTGTATGGGGAGGAGTTGTAGTTGAAAACTGCATCTGTGTCCTATGTGACACCTATGCAATTGAGGATGAAGAACACTTCTTGATTGTTTGTCCAGCTTATACTCAGATCCGACTTCAGTTTTCCCATTTATTAGAGGGATGTACTAGTCTTTTACAACTACTACATGCTCATCCCCGAAGACTCAAGACTTATGAATGAGTCCTTTTTGAGCATCGTCATAATTTACTTGATTGCCACACTACCCTCTCTCCCTAGGGTGGAGACTCTGTATCACTTTTTGGTCCCATACGTCACAATACGGCCTCTTGTGGATGGAAAAATGTCATCATCTCTCTCCCTACCCACCACAAATGGTGGGAAGGAAACATTAGCCTATCAGAAATCGTAAGCAATTAGCTTGGATAGTAGCCAAGAACATGGTGGGGGCCTTTGTTGTTATATGCACATTATGTGTGCATATACTAGGAGAGCATGGGAGCATGGAAACAAGCTCTAGTGGAGCATGGGTTAGGACTAACCTTAAGGGTTAAGGTTAGGGTCAGGCATCCAAGGGTCACACATGGGAGATGGAGAGTCAAGAGTCACTTGAGGGCCCTCCTATATAATTCGGGCATGGGGCACACTCAAGGGAGGCTTAGGCTATGGTCTCTTGATGTTATCTTGAGGCTAGGTTATGTTATGTTCTCTTGTGTAGAGGATCATAACTACTCACCTACCATTTCACACTATAGCTACATGTTGTTGGATTGGAGTTATACCTCTTGATGGTATGGGACATCAAGGTAAAGGCATTCCTGATAGAATCCTGAGCTTTGGTCAGCATTTCCTATATATCAGGCAAGAAATCCCTCGATACATCAAGCTCAATGTCCTTAAGACAGACATCAATAGGTGCCCTGGGTTGAAACCCATACATAAACATGAATGGACTAAAACCAATAGCCGCATGTTTAGAACTGCTATAGGCAAATTCCATCATTGGAAGATACTTTTCCCAATTTGATGCTTTTCCAGAGCCATATGCATAAAGCATATCCTCTACAATCTGATTCATACGCTTTGATACCACTGTTAAAACCCTAAGATCTCTCTAGACAATTGTTATGCATAAACATCCATAAATCAGGCATAAAATCATCCACCCGACCACCCCCGAGCCCAAGGGATGCACACATGAATTATAATGAAGTACATCATGCCTTTACCTTGATGTCCCATACCATCAAGAGGTATGACTCCAATCCAGTAGCATGTAGCTATAGTGTGAAATGGTAGGTGAGTACAAGCAATATACTCCAAAATTAAGTGCAAAAAACGAAGGCAAATGAGTACAAGCAAGAGGTATGACTCCAATCCAGCAGCATGTAGCTATAGTGTGAAATGGTAGGTGAGTACAAGCAATATACTCCAAAATTAAGTGCAAAAAACGAAGGCAAATGCTACCTTCAAAGCACATGATATTATCCAAAAGATCAAAAAATCCTTATAAACCATGGATAAAAGCATAGAAGCTCCTCGAATCCATGAAAACCATAGTTGATCATAAAAATCAATGCATGCCATCTAATGGACATTAAGAAGCATTAAAATTGGTGGCCAACTCATCAATCCGGACTATATGAACGTGGTGTCGTTCAAGCAAAACTCCAAAGTAAGCAAGCAAAACACATGTATGTAACAACTCAATAAAAAACCCCTAGACACAAGTGATCTAGGTAAAACCTAATGAGTCCATATAAAACTTGGAAAACATCCAATAAAATCCACCAAAACAAATAGATCAACTAACCCATGTTAGAATTTGTCTTAGGCTTAAGAAATTAAGCATAGACCACACTTAAACAAGTGCAAAATAAATTATCATGGAAAAGTGTCAAAGGTGAAACACACTTTGAATGCAAATTCTAGCCATCATTGAAGAAAGTAAGGAACACGTCCAAAAAGAATGGCTAAACAATAAAAAAATCATGAAAACATTATAGAATTAATCCAAACAAAAATAACTATTAATACGAGGTATAATCGTATTAATAATATACGAATAACCCGCATCTATCTAATGTTAGCACGAGAAAATGTACCCTCAAAAATATTAAATTCTCGAGAAAAAGAATTATCATGATTTTTCCCAATTTTTTTCTGATTGTATAGGGCCTCAAAATATTATAATTTTGAATTCCACCAAACCTATCTTATGGCATTCCAAATCTATATTTTTCTAGAAAATTTTTAGCAAGTAGATTTGCCAAAATACCATTGATGTTTTAAAAATACCAATTTCTAGGATTTCTTAAAATAATTTCTAGAAAATCCTTAATTTTTCTTGAGAATCCCATCGTTCACAAAATTTCCAATTCCGCCCCGACAGTTCGCAAATCCAATGAAAATTTACAATTTTAATGGATTTTTTATTTTTTTTGGGTCAAAAATTTATTTTTAAAGGAATTTGAATGGTCACGGGCGCCCGAATGGCCACACCACATGCCAAACACCAACCCCACATTTTCAAAAAACCCTAAGATCTCTCTAGATATTGTTATGCATAAACATGCATAAATCGGGCATAAACTTTTCCACCCCCACCCCCGAGCCCAAGGGATGCACACATGAATTATAATAAAGTACATCATACCTTTACATTGATGTCCCATACCATCAAGAGGTATGACTCCAATCCAGCAGCATGTAGCTATAGTGTGAAATGGTAGGTGAGCAGATATAATCCTCTATACAAGAGAACATCATATCATAACCTAGCCTCAAGATAACATAGCCTTAGCCTCCCTTGAGTGTGCCCCATGTCCCTATTATTATATAGGAGGGCCCTCAAGTGACTCTTGACTCTCCATTTCCCATGTGTGACCCTTGGATGCCTGACCCTAGCCTTAGCCCTTAAGGTTAGTTCTAACCCATGCTCCGCTAGAGCTTGTTCCCATGCTCCCATGCTCCCATGCTCACAAGCCTAATGTGGGTTAGCCTCCTAGTATATGCACACATAATGTGCATATAACATACTTCCCCTCTCTCAAAACATTGCACTCTTGCAATGAAAAGAAGGAGAACTGCGTTGAACAACCTCAACCGACCCCCACGTTGAATCCTCTATTTTCCTATCTTTCCACCTAATTTTAATCTCAGGGATTAGTCAACTACAAAGTTTCCTTTCCCTGAACTCAAGTACCTTTTAAGGTTCATGTGGTACATAGGATAAATTTTCAACTTCAACGAGTTCTTGAGGAGTAAATGTGTTATCCTCACCCCCTAGTCTACTGATATGAAAGACTGGATGAACTCTAACATGTGGAGGTAGTTTTAGTTCATACGCAACCGTGCCAATTCGATGTATAACTCGAAATGGACCACAATATCTAGGAGATAAATTCGAGCATTTTCCAGTTGATGAAGTCTGAGAATCTTTAGGAACTTTTAAATAAACCAACGCTCCTGGTTCAAAAGACCGAGATGAGCGTCCCCTATCAGCATAAAGTCGTGCTCTATCCTGAGTACTCCTGATAGAATCCTGAGCTTCGGTCAGCATTTCCTACATATCAGGCAAGAAATCCCTCGATACATCAAGCTCAATGTCCTTAAGAGACCGACATCAATAGGTGCCCTGGGTTGAAACCCATACATAAACATGAATGGACTAAAACCAATAGCCATATGTTTAGAATTGTAATAGGCAAATTCCATCATTGGAAGATACTTTTTCCAATTTGATGCTTTTCCAGAGACATATGCACGAAGCATATCCTCTACAATCTAATTCATACGCTCTGTTTGCCCATCAGACTGCTGCTGCGAATGATCAGAGAAATTCATACCCAAAGTAATTTCCTCGTTGTGTAAACCATTCAGAATAAAGTAGGAAAACATGGCATTATAACAGCAAGAACCAGGGATTCATCGGCGCCCCGACGTACCCACATCTACATATGAACTTATCGGTGTCCCGAACATATCAACATAGAGAGTCATCGTCTCGATGAGTCACATATGTTCATCTGTAAACCTATCAGGTGGACTGTATTAATCACCTAAAGGACGAAACTAATGCCAACAAAGGAAGAATCCAAATTTCCTTAATCCGAATACAACAAGATAAACTTGAACTCTAAAGAAAGAGATTTCAACAAATGAATATGCCGACGAGATTACACTCATCAATACATGCAGGCTATAGATAAAAGAAGTTTATCTAGAGAATGCCTACACTATAACTTTAAGTGAATTCATAAAATGAGATTGTCTTTGAATGTTGAAGTCAACATGCCAAGTGATGTAAGCAAAGCAACAATCCTGAGCCCAAATTATCCCCGTATTCTGGGAAAACCATTGGAATTCTGAAATTTTTTTACCGTTCGTATTCTAATGCATTCGGGGTAAATTAAAAAATTTTAAAAATTTCTAAAAATTAGTGAAAAATTAGACAAAGGTTATTTTAAATTTCTAGAAAATGTGGGGTTGGTGTTTGGCATGCGGTGTGTCTATTCGGGCGCCCGTGACCATTCAAATTCCTTTAAAATATATATTTTCTGACCCAAAAAAATTAGAAAATCTATTAAAATTATAAATTTTCATTGGATTTGAGAATTGTCGGTGGAATTGGAAATTTTTGAATGATGGGATTCTTAGGAGAAATTAGAAATATTCTAGAAATTATTTTTAGAAATCCTAGAAATTGTTATTTTTAAAATATCAATGGTATTTTGGCAAATCTAATTGCTAATTTTTTTTAATAGAAAAATTAAGGTTTGGAATGCCATAAGATAGGTTTGGTGGAATTAAAAATTATCATATTTTGAGGCCCTATAAAATTTAGAAAAATTTAAAAAAATTTAGAAAAAAATCATGATAATTCTTTTTGTCGAGAATTTAATATTTTTGAGGTAACGTTGAAGTACATTTTCTCGTGTGTTGACATTAGAAAGATGCAGGTTATTCGCATATTATTAATACGATTGTAGCTTGTATTAGTAGATATTTCTGTTTGGATTCATTCTGAACAATGTTTTCATGATTTTTTTTTACCATTGTTTAGCCATTCTTTTTGGACATGTTCCTTAATTTCTTCAATGATAGCTAGAATCCGTGTTCAAAGTGTGTTTCACCTTTGGCACTTTTCCATGATAATTTATTTTTCTCTTGTTTAAGTGTGGTCTATGCTTAATTTCTCAAGCCTAAGATAAATTCTATCATGGGTTAGTTGATCTGTTTGTTTTGGTGGATTTTATTGGATGTTTTTCAAGTTTTATTAGTGTAAGATCTCTCTGTCCCCTCCGCGCACCAGATTCTTGGTAGCTGATAGGCGGAAGCAGCCCCCTCATGCGCGGGGCAGGGTTTCTCACTCGAGGCCTCGCCCACGAATATCTGAGCACAAGACTAGGCTAGTGGTCACTCCGAAAACCGAAACCGAAAAAAAATCCCATGCCCGGAAAGCGGGAACGATTCCACCTTTTTGAATTTTTCTTAACGAGTTTTCTAACGAGATCAAAATCTAAACTATCCTCCACCTGAATAAACCAGATAGAAGTAAACTATCACTGATATAATTTGATCATCTGAGCAATTCAATGCTTTTTTCCTAATCAAGATTAGGCACAGTCGTTGATCCACTCAATCGAGAATTTTATCAGGGAATTAACTATCTACTCGAATCCTAGCGTAATCCTAAGATTTTTCAGTTTGATTATTAAAACTCCACTCATTCCAGCCTAACCCCATCCGGCCCATGGGTTAGCCATCACCCTGCCACTGGAATCGGTAGATCCAAACAAGTACTCACCCACCCATAATTGAAATGCCATTCTTAACTTTAGCTTTAGAAAACAGATCGCATACACTCCTCTTTAAAACTTTAATATATAAAACAATCCATTGACAAACAATTTACAGGTTACATGTCATACTTCAAAATTTCCATTGAGTCTTTGTTTCTCACAAAATAGTATCACTTTGGACTCTCCGTTGAGACTAGCGAGTCAACAACGAGATCCAGTGTGATAGATTACAATAAACATAGGTCCATCATATAATATCTTCCTTGACATATGCATGGATGTCCTTGGCACCACGAGCCCTCTCCTGGTCAGAACCCTCCAGGATCCTCCTTAGGTGTCTTGGCACTTCACTCAGGGACCACTTCATCGGCCCTCGTCCATCGTACCGGAAGCGCACCATTTTAACCATATCGAGGCTGGTCAAGACCTAGGCAGGCTTTGCCACGTGAGCTATCCCTTGAACACTCCCCGCCAGCTGTTGCAACCAAACTTCCCTTAGAAAACATAAATGCCAAATGCTCCCTCCAGCATTCTGGCGTAAGACAGTCCTTTTAAGAAAACAAGGTTTCTATGCAAGTTTTTAGTTTAGATTTTGTTTGAAAACCATGAATAATCTTAAATCCGTATCCCAATACTTCTAGATCCAGGTATGAATTCCAAACAGAATTCCTCGAATTCTGTAAACTTGATCCTCAGATCAAAATCAAAAGTCTTAACTAGTTTTAGATTCGGTGGGTGTTTTGAGTGCATTTTTCCTGAACTGATCACATCGTCATTGATGAAGGAATTAGGTCTTGGTCAATAGTCTGAATCAGAGTTTGGGTCTGGAAAGGTTCTTCCTAAACTATCTTTCTCGAAAGGTACTATTTCAATTTCTCTTTTTCTAAATTTCATTCGACGAATATTTGCTTATTACAGATTTCTAAAACATGGATTTCTTAAGAGGAATTCTTAAGAGGAATAAAATAATCATTTATCTCGATCTCCGACTTCGATAGTTTAATTGAATTTTCGCATTACCATCTTAGTGAATATGAAATGGTAAAATTTCCTCTCACATATTATCTGCCTATTCAGTTTTCCAATTTTTACGAAAATTAACAGAAGATTAAAAAGGAACATTGAAGATTCTATATGCATCTAATTATGCATAAAATCCAATTCTGATGAAAGTCACACTTTTATCATCATAAAAATCATTTATGATGGAAATCACTCTTTTAACATGAAAGAATTTCTTTTATGCATACAAATCATTTATGATGAAAATCACACTTTTAATATATAAAAAAATATCTTCTATGCATATGTTTATGCATAAAAATCTTTTATGATGAAAATCACACTTTTAATAAAAAATATATTTTATGCACCCATTTATGCATAAAAATCATTTATGATAAAAGTAACACTTTTATAATAATAAAAATAATCTTTTATGCATACTTTTATGCATGAAAATCAATTATGATAAAAGTAACACTTTTATAATAAAAAAATAATCTTTTATGCATACTTTTATGCATGAAAATCAATTATGATAAAAGTAACACTTTTATAATAATAAAAAATCTTTTATGCATACTTTTATGCATTGAAAATCAAATATGATAAAAGTAACACTTTTATAATTAAAAAATAATCTTTTATGCATACTTTTATGCATGAAAATCAATTATGATAAAAGTAACACTTTTATAATTAAAAAAATAATCTTTTATGCATACTTTTATGCACGAAAATCAAATATGATAAAAGTAACACTTTTATAATAAAAAATAATCTTTTATGCATACTTTTATGCATGAAAATCAAATATGATAAAAGTAACACTTTTATAATAAAAAAATAATCTTTTATGCATACTTTTATGCATAAAAATCGAATATGATAAAAGTAACTATTAAAAAAATAATCTTTTATGCATACTTTTATGCATAAAAATTAATTATGATAAAAGTAACACTTTTATAATAATTTTTTTTCCTTTTATGCTTAAAAATCCATTTTGATGAAAGTAACACTTTCATAATAAAAGAAAATTATTCTTTTATGTATAAAATCTATTTTGATGAAAGTAACACTTTCATAATAAAAAGAAAATTATTCTTTTATGCATAAAATCTATTTTGATGAAAGTAACACTTTCATAATAAAAAGAAAATTATTCTTTTATGCATAAAATCTATTTTGATGAAAGTAACACTTTCATAATAAAAAGAAAAAATTATTCTTATATGCATAAAAAACTATTTTAATGAAAGTAACACTTTCATAATAAAAAGATTATTCTTTTATGCATTTAAAAAAATAATAATAATCAATATGCATCTTCTATGCATGAAAATGACACTTTTAGAGTATAAAATTGATAGGAATTACTCTTTTAGCATAATAAAAGATAATTCTTATTTCCAAAAATTTCGCCATAACCTCCTTTGTATGGTTGGCCATTTTTAAAATTTTTCTACTTAAATTTGTCTTAAAAATTAACTCTAATTGATTTAAAGTAATCTATACTAATCAAAATTCACTTATAAAAGAGAAAGCATTATAAAAAGTTTAATTCCAATAATTATCACTTTAACTAGGATAAAGAAGGGTTGATTCTAAGAAGAGAGAGGGGAAAAGCCTTTCGATCAAGGCATAGCACCCATTTATCACTTCAAACAATCATAAACATTAGAAAAACATAAAATCAATAAAGAAAATTACAAGAATCTCTACTTACATAATTTCTTGGAGCTTTCCTTTGGCTTGATGGTTTGAGGGTTCAACTCTTGTTTGTAACAAGAGTGGCCATCAATCTTTGGAAGAGGGAAATGTCAAAAACTAGTGAATTATTAATAAATTCACAGTTCTTGGCTTGGGAGGAGTAGAGTAACAGTGCATAAATACTATTGAGCTTCAACAAAGGAGAGGGCTTCTATTTATAAGAAAAAGTGAGCTTCTAACCAAGCCAACTGATTCTAGAATTTTCCAGATCAGTTTGGTCAATTTTTGACCATTTTTAGGTCAGTTTTGCTCACTTTTTGGATCTAGTTGAAACAGGAGAGAGGAGAGATAAAAATATCTCATTATTTGGGAGTTTAAAACTCATTCAAGCATGTGAAATAGGCGCCTCCTTCATGAGGGGAATTCCCCCATGCAGAGGTATCAAAAATGCATCATTTCACCTAAATATCCTTTTTTAACGATTAACCTTGTCCTTAGTCAACTCTTCATCTTATGTGAGTATTTACTCATTTTTGAGAGATTTTTCTTTTATTTCTTTATTTATCTCCTTCCTACATTTGGATGAATCTTATTGGTCCATAGGAACCTTAATTTAAAATTTCGAAAAATCTTCACCCCCACGATAATGCCTCTTGAACAGATCTCTTGAACAGATTATACTTAATTTCTAATGCAGCTTCTAAAAATCTTTTTGAACTTCTGTTTCAGGGAAACTTATTTTAATAAGATGAGAATTTTTTCAATTAAAAATATTTAAAAATTGAATTATCACTCTCTAGAATATTTTCTCTCTCTAGGCCAAAACTGGTAGAAACAAGATCTTTTATATTTTTGAAGAGGGATTTGATTACAGGGGAAGATGCTAGACATCTTGAGAGGCTGGGGAGGAATCTTACATTCTCTCCCACTTGAAAAGCGCGAAATGTCCTCATCTCGCAAACTCGGGATAATCCCGCAAACAGATCAGCTTCATTCTCCCAGGAGGCATCTTCAAAAGGATAGAACTTCCATTTGACCAATAATTCTCTCAGAATTCTGTTCCTGAGAATCTTTTCTCGAACATCAAGGATTTCTTCAGGTTGGAGTTCCATCTGCCCTTGGGTGGTTGAAGAAGTTAAGATTTCATCTCATCAAGCACATGATTCAGGCTTGGTATATACTTTTTAAGAAGGCTGACATGAAATACATTATGCACTTTAAGATGAGGAGGTAGAAGAAGCTCGTAGGCTAAGTCACCTACTTTCTTTGTAATCAGATATGGCCCACAATATCTGGGAGATAACTTCTTGTACTTCCCAAGAGATAAAGAACTTCTTTTGGGCCGTACTCGGATGAAGACCATATCTGCTTCTTTGAATTCTCTGTCTGTCCTCTTCTTATCCGCATACTGCTTCTGTCGATCTTGGGCAACTTTTATATCTTTATGAATTGCCTGCATTTGTTGTTCCATGTCGTCAAGCATCTGTCTGGACATCTCGACCCTAATCAATGGGTCGGACCAAGTTAATGGAGTTAAGCAATCTTGTCCGTACAGAGCTTTAAAAGGGCTCATCCCGATACTTCGGTGATAAGAAGCATTGTAGGCGAACTCGACTAGGTGCAGATAGCTTAGCCACTTCTTGGGTTTCCTACCCCACAGCATGACCGAAGTATATCTTCGATTACTTGGTTTACCCTTTCAGTTTGACCATGGGTCTCAGGGTGATAAGCTGTGCTGAGATCCAAGAAAGTTCCCACTGCTTCGAAAAATGCAGTCCAGAACCTTGAAGTAAACTTGGGATCTCGATCACTTACTATTCTCCTGGGTAGGCCATGCAATCTGAAGATTTCTTTAAGGAACACTGTGGCCACATCCACTGCAGTGTATGTAGGTTTCTTTTATTGGAATCACATAGGCAACTTTGGTTAGTCTGTCAACTACCACGAAAATGGAGTTGTAACCTGATTGCACTGAAGGTAATCCAATAATAAAGTCCATACTGATACATTCCCACTTTATCTGGGGGATGTCTAATGGATGTAACTTCCCAGGCATTTTTACTCTTTCAGCTTTGACTTTCTGGCATGTTAGACATTGACGTACATGATTCAGTACATCCTTTTTCAGACCAGGCCAAAAGAAGCTTTTATAGGTTTTGATGAAACCTAGATGTCCTGCAATAAGGCTTCATTCAGAATTTGTCCTTTGGTTCCCTCATCATTGGGAATGCATAGCCTGCGATTATAATACATAATTCCATCATCCAGGCTGTACCCTTGAACTCAGTTCAACTCCTGTGGAGTTTTGCTTTTCTGCATAAGTAGGGTAGCAATAGGGCCAAAGAATCTATCCTACATGATCGCTTCAATAATCAAAGGATTTGACACTACAGTAATTGCAAGCAAGGAGGCTTTCCTGCTGAGGGCATCTGCTACCACATTTTCTTTGCCTGGGCGATACTTGATTTCAAAATCAAATTCCTGCAGGGTCTGCATCCACCTTCTTTGGCGCATGTTGAGATCCTTCTGAGTGAAGATCCACTTTAAGCTCTGATGATCAGTCACATCAAAGTGAATCTTTGACCCAGTAGGTAATGTCTCCACAATTTCAGAGCATATACTACTGAAAGTAGTTCCAAGTCGTGGACAGCATATACTACTGAAAGTAGTTCAGTAGTATATACTACTGAAAGTAGTTCGTGAATCTTTGACCCAGTAGGTAATGTCTCCACAATTTCAGAGCATATACTACTGAAAGTAGTTCCAAGTCGTGGACAGCATAATTCCTTTCATGCGTTCTGAGTTTTTGGGACTCATAGGCCACTTCATGGCCTTCCTGCACGAGTGTACCTCCCAGGGCAAAACCACTAGCATCAGTTACTACCTCAAAGGGTAGAGAGAAATCTGGCAGCTTCAGAATGGGATTGGTTACCAAGGTAGTCTTTAGCTTATCAAAAGCACTCTGGCACCTGGCAGACCATTGAAACAGAATATTCTTCTTGAGAAGATTAGTCAGGGGGAAAGCTATGAGAGCATACTTTGGTATAAAAATTCTATACCAACCAGTCAATCCCAAGAATCCTCTGACTTCTTTCATTGTCTTTGGTTTAGGCCAATCTGACTGCTTGGACTTTTGCAAAATCTGGAGAAATTTCATCTTTTGATACCAGAAAGCCCAAGTATTCAACATGGTCGCGGCGGCGGTAGAGAAAGTGCATTTGCTCTTTTTGGCAAAGAGTTTTAGAATCTCAAGAAATTTTCTGACATGAGCTTCATGGTCAGCTGCATTCTTTGAGTAAATCAGAATATCATCAAAGAAAACAAGAACAAAATCATCCAAGTATTCTCTGAGAATGTCTTGCATTAAGCGATTAAATGTAGCTGGAGCATTTGTCAATCCAAACAGCATGACAGTGAATTCATAATGCCCATATCGAGTATTGATGGCTGTCTTCGGGATATTTTGCTCATTAATCCTGATCTGATAATACCCTGATTTGAGATCTATCTTTGTGAAGATCTGGGCTTCACTTAGCCTGTCCAAAAGCTCATCAATTCTGGGGATAGGATACTTATTCTTAACTGTCAGTTGATTTAGACCTCTGTAGTCCACACAGTCTTAGCGTTCCATCTTTCTTTTTCTGAAAGAGAACTGGCGCACCCCAAGGTGAAACACTGGGTCTTACAAACCCTTGTTCCAACAGCTGTTTAAGCTGTTCCTTGAGTTTGATGGCTTCAAGAACTGGCATTTTGTACGTGCACAGGGCTACTGGCTGAGCTCCTGGGGTCAATTCTATCACATGATCTACTTCCCGTATTGGAGGCATCTCTGTTAGCTCTGCTGGGAATAAATCATCATATTCACTTAACCAAATAAGGCTCTTTAGCTTTTAACTTTGAGTCTACCGGATTCATTTTGACAAGATAAATGCGCTGCTTCTTTCTAAGTCCTTTTAGTAACTTAGAAGCCTTTACTAACTGGCAGACTTGGGGATCCTGAAATTTTGGTTCCTTGAACTTTGTTTCCGTGAAGGTCACAGAAGGAAATGGTTCCATTATAACAGTGAATGTCAGCTTGATTTTTGTGGAGCCAATCCATTCCAAGGATCCCATAAAAAACTCCCAAAGGTATAACTTTGAACTGACAGTCAGTTAAATTCCCATCTAGATGGAACTGAATACGATCTGTCTCAAGGTGAGTGAAAAGAATCTTCCCACTTGCCAATTCAACTTGCATAGATTTCCTTGATTTCTGATCTAAGACTAGCTTACGCAAGCATCCAGGGGAAATGAATGAATGAGAACTGCCAGAATCAATCAAAAGCTTAAAAGGCTTACCCTGATACTCTGCTGGAGTATGGATGACTGAGAACTGCTGGTTAGGCCCTTGATTTTCAATTGCAGCATAGATCTGCCCTCTTTCCTCTTCTACTACATCTGAAATTGTGACTACTCTGGCTGCTACAGTCTGAGGGGTGGAACTCTTTCTCTTTGGTTGCCCCAGTTCTGGGAAGGAGTTCTGAGGTTACTCTGGACAGAGGCAGATGGCTGAGCTGGAGTTCTTCTGGGGTTTCCCTGGCTTGGGCGAGACGGACCTTGATTAGACTGGTATGAAGGGATTGGGCTCTGAACTTGGGGTCCTTGACTTCCCTGTCCTCTTGACATGGCAGGAGTCGGGCAGTCTTTTAACTGGTGACCAAAACCCTGGCATCCAAAACATCGGTTTTCAATTCTGAGCTCATCCCTCTGATTTCTTGAAAGAGGTGGGGCTCCTGAGAAAGTATCTTGGGGGAAGGGTCTTCCTTCACTTCGGAATCTTCTTGCATCATGATTCTGATTCGGGCCTTGCTGCCTCTTTGGGGGTGGAAAGTTTGAAGTACTTCCCTGGGCTTGGAATCTTTTAAAGTTAGAGGGTGCAGGCGAATCTTTTAAAGTTAGAGGGTGCAGGCTTTGGCGGGACCTTTACTACAAAGGCTTTGGGAAAATCCTTCGCCATTCTGACAGCTTCAGCCATGGACACTGGCTTGGCATTTTTGACCAATGTGTCCAAGGGTTCGTTCATTCCTTGAATGAACCTTGCCATGAGTTGCTCTTCATCAAGAGGTGGTGAATATTTGAGTAGAAGAGCAAAGGCCTAGTGATATTCCTCAATGGTTTTGCTCCCCTGCTTTAGCTCTAAGAATTCGTTCATTTTGGTTTCCAAAAATCTAGGGGGACAAAATCTCTTTCTCAAATAGGTTTTTAGGTCGGTCCAGGACTGAGTATTTCTGTCCAGACGGTTGGTGTCACAGTGGTTCCTCCATGCTACCCTGGCTGTTTCCACTATTTTTAGCCGGGCAAGAGCCATTTTGCTCCGCTCATTGTAACCTGTGACATCAAAATATTCTTCCATGGCTTCCACCCATTTCTCCATAGCCTTGCCTAGGTTCTCCCCTTCTCCTTTGAAGGGTCCTAGCTGAGTCCTATGAAGAGCCTTACGAACATCAGGGTTAAGCTTGTCATCTTCAGAGAGAGGATCTAGCTGACGGCCACGGTTTCCTCGTCTCATAATTCTACCAAAAATTATATATTATTAAATTTTTATATTGATATCGTCGTGAGACCCTAAGACTTAAGAGGTTCGAAAAACAATTTCTTAAACAAAACAATGATCTTATTGGAGATCTATGACATATGTCCGATAACAGATTTTTCTTTATCACATCGTCCATAAACAATCATTTATACAACAGGGAATTTTTCTCCAGAAAAAATTTCTTTATTTAAATATAAGTTGCAATATGTACATAGAGCAGCTCGGCTCCAGAATTCAAAATCTCCTCGGGAGATGAATATGACGATGGTACTGGGCCATAGCCATGCCCTGATACAAACGTCCACTTACTGTGACAAGGGAGCTATTATCTTCCACTTAGGAATAAAGCAACTAAAGAGTCTATAGACTTGACATGAAAGTCTGAAATTTCGAGGCGTCGAATGATATAGAATGACACCATGCACTATTTTCAGCTTTAACAGAATCATTGCCAATGAGAGGTTCTGCCTTAACATTGCACGCCAGTCACAAGAGGCGTGGACATACTGCCCTGCAAACCACTTATGCTGTCGTCTCTCCGCGCTGGGTCAGGAAAATATAATTCCTCGAAATGGCTTGCGAGTCTTGCTCGGCTTGTTCGAATTGAAGCGGAAGAGATGAGATGCTCGAAGGCGAACGCAGTCATATCTTGTGACTGGGTGAGGTCGGGATACCGGATAAGTATGGAACTTCCATCTATAATTTCCAATTCAATTTATAAGTTTTTAATTTTTTTGAAGTTTACTCAACATAATATTAGCAAGCGAAAAACATTATTTCTTAAAAATTTAAGCAATTTATGCTATTGTTACACGTAAATTTTACAACAGCGCTCTGATACCAACTGTGAGATCCCTCTGCCCCCTCCGCGCACCAGATTCCCGGTAGTTGACAGCAGAAGCAGCCCCCTCATGCACGGGGCAAGGTTTCTCACTCGGGGCCTCGCCCACAAATATCCGGGCACGAGACTAGGCTGGTGGTCACTCCCAAAACCGAAACCGGAAAAAATTCCCATGCCCGGAAAGCGGGGACGATTCCACCTTTTTGAATTTTTCTTAACGAGTTTTCTAACGAGATCAAAATCTAAACTATCCTCCACCTGAATAAACCAGATAGAAGTAAGCTATCACCGATATAATTTGATCATCTGAGCAATTCAACGCTTTTTTCCTAATCAAGGTTAGGCATAGCCGTTGATCCACTCAATCGAGAATTTTATCAGGGAATTAACTATCTACTCGAATCCTAGCGTAATCCTAAGATTTTTTCAGTTTGATTATTAAAACTCCACTAATTCTAGCCTAACCCCATCCGGCCCATGGGTTAGCCACCACCCTGCCAACCACTGGAATCGGTAGATCCAAACAAGTACTCACCTACCCATAATTGAAATGCCATTCTTAACTTTAGCTTTAGAAAACAGATACGCACACACTCCTCTTTAGAAAACAGATACGCACACACTCCTCTTTAAAACTTTAATCTATAAAACAATCCATTGACAAACAATTTACGGGTTACACATATACTTCAAAATTTTCATTGAGTCTTTGTTTCTCACAAAATAGTATCACTCTAGACTCTCCGTTGAGACCAGCGAGTCAACAACGAGATCCAGTGTGATAGATTACAATAAACATAGGTCCATCATATAATATCTTCCTCGACATACGCATGGATGTCCTCGACACTGCGAGCTCGTGCATCTCCTGTGGTCAGAACCCTCCAGGATCCTCCTTAGGTGTCCTGGCACTTCACTCAGGGACCGCTTCATCGGCCCTCGTCCATCGTACCGGAAGCGCACCATTTTAACCATATCGAGGCTGGTCAAGACCTAGGCAGGCTTTGCCATGTGAGCTATCCCTTGAACACTCCCCACCAGCTGTTGCAACCAAACTTCCCTTAGAAAACATAAATGCCAAATGCTCCCTCCAGCATTCTGGCGTAAGACAGTCCTTTTAAGAAAACAAGGTTTCTATGCAAGTTTTTAGTTTAGATTTTGTTTGAAAACCATGAATAATCTTAAATCCGTATCCCAATACTTCTAGATCCAGGTATGAATTCCAAACAGAATTCCTCGAATTCTGTAAACTTGATCCTCAGATCAAAATCAAAAGTCTTAACTAGTTTCAGATTCGGTGGGTGTTTTGAGTGCATTTTTCCTGAACTGATCACATCGTCATTGACGAAGGAATTAGGTCTTGGTCAATAGTCTGAATCAGAGTTTGGGTCTAGAAAGGTTCTTCCTAAACTATCTTTCTCGAAAGGTACTATTTCAATTTCTCTTTTTCTTCATTTCGTTCGATGAATATTTGCTTACAGATTTCTAAAACATGGATTTCTTAAGAGGAATAAAATAATCATTTATCTCGATCTCCGACTTCGATAGTTTAATTGAATTTTCTCATTACCATCTTAGTGAATATGAAATGGTAAAATTTCCTCTCACATATTATCTGCCTATGCATTTTTCCAATTTTTACGCAAATTAACAGAAGATTAAAGAGAACCTTAAAAGATTTTATATGCATCTAATTATGCATAAAATCCAATTCAGATGAAAGTCACACTTTTATCATCATAAAAATCATTTATGATGGAAATCACTCTTTTGACATGAAAGAATTTCTTTTATGCATATAATTATGGATACAAATCAATAATCTTTTATGCATACTTTTATGCATGAAAATCAGTTATGATAAAAGTAGCACTTTTATAATAAATAAAATCTTTTATGCATACTTTTATGCATTAAAATCAAATATGATAAAAGTAACACTTTTATAACAAAAAATAATCTTTTATGCATACTTTTATGCATGAAAATCAAATATGATAAAAGTAACACTTTTATAATTAAAAAAATAATCTTTTATGGATAAAAATCAAATATGATAAAAGTAACTAATAAAAAAATAATCTTTTATGCATACTTTTATGCATAAAAATCAATTATGATAAAAGTAACACTTTTATAATAATTTTTTTTCTTTTATGCACAAAAATCCATTTTGATGAAAGTAACACTTTCATAATAAAAGAAAATTATTTCTTTATGCATAAAATCTATTTTGATGAAAGTAACACTTTCATAATAAAAAGAAAATTATTCTTTTATGCATAAAATCTATTTTGATGAAAGTAACACTTTCATAATAAAAAAAAATTATTCTTTTATGCATAAAAAACTATTTTGATGAAAGTAACACTTTCATAATAAAAATATTATTCTTTTATGCATTTAAATAAATAATAATAATCAATATGCATCTTCTATGCATGAAAATGACACTTTTAGATATAAAATTGATAGGAATTACTCTTTTAGCATAATAAAAGATAATTCTTATTTCCAAAAATTTCGCCATAACCTCCTTTGTATGGTTGGCCATTTTTAAAATTTTTCTACTTAAATTTGTCTTAAAAATTAACTCTAATTGATTTAAAGTAATCTATACTAATCAAAATTCACTTATAAAAGAGAAAGCATTATAAAAAGTTTAATTCCAATAATTATCACTTTAACTAGGATAAAGAAGGGTTGATTCTAAGAAGAGAGAGGGGAAAAGCCTTTCGATCAAGGCATAGCACCCATTTATCACTTCAAACAATCATAAACATTAGAAAAACATAAAATCAATAAAGAAAATTACAAGAATCTCTACTTACATAATTTCTTGGAGCTTTCCTTTGGCTTGATGGTTTGAGGGTTCAACTCTTGTTTGTAACAAGAGTGGCCACCAATCTTTGGAAGAGGGAAATGTCAAAAACTAGTGAATTATTAATAAATTCACAGTTCTTGGCTAGGGAGGAGTAGAGTAACAGTGCATAAACACTATTGAGCTTCAACAAAGGAGAGGGCTTCTATTTATAAGAAAAAGTGAGCTTCTAACCAAGCCAACTGATTCTAGAATTTTCCAGATCAGTTTGGTCAATTTTTGACCATTTTTAGGTCAGTTTTGCTCACTTTTTGGATCTAGTTGAAATAGGAGAGAGGAGAGATAAAAATATCTCATTATTTGGGAGTTTAAAACTCACTCAAGCATGTGAAATAGGCGCCTCCTTCATGAGGGGAATTCCCCCATGCAGAGGTATCAAAAATGCATCATTTCACCTAAATATCTCTCTTTTTTAACTATTAACCTTGTCCTTAGTCAACTCTTCATCTTATGTGAGTATTTACTCATTTTTGGGAGATTTTTCTTTTATTTCTTCATTTATCTCCTCCCTACATTTGGATGAATCTTATTGGTCCATAGGAACCTTAATTTAAAATTATGAAAAAATCTTCACCCCCAGGATAATACCTCTTGAACAGATTATACTTAATTTCTAATGCACCTTCTGAAAATCTTTTTGAACTTTTGTTTCAGGGAAACTTATTTTAATAAGATGAGAATTTTTTCCATACAAAAATATTTAAAAATTAAATTACCACTCTCTAGAAGATTTTCTCTCTCTAGGCCAAAACTGGTAGAAACAAGATCTTTTATATTTCTGAAGAGGGATTTGATTACAGGGGAAGATGCTGGACATCTTGAGAGGCTGGGGAGGAATCTTACAATTAGACTCATCAAGTTCTACCTAGATCACTTGTGTCTAGGGTTTTTAATGAGTGCTACACACATGTGTTTCACTTGTTTGGAGTTTTGCTGCTTGAACAACACCACATTCATATACTATGGATTGATGAGTTGGCCACCAATTTTAATGTTTCTTTTGGCATGATTTATGTCCATTAGATGGCATGCATTGATTTTTATGATCAACTATGGTTTTCATGGATTCGAGGAGCTTCTATGCTTTTATCCATGGTTTATAAGGATCTTTTGATCTTTTGGATAGTATCATGTGCTTTGAAGGTAGCATTTGCCTTCGTTTTTTGCACTTAATTTTAGAGTATATTGCTTGTACTTTTATATTCCAACTTGGATACCTAGTTGCTTATGTATCTAGGTGAGTTATTTTTTTACCCTAGCTTTAGTGTGTTTATTGGGGGTAGTTATCATTAGAAAGGCACCAATAATTCAAATTCTTTTCCAATGATGTACTCGAAAAGAGTTATTCCTTGATGTAGTCTCAAGTATATAGAGACAGGTTTTAGTATGCGAAAGTCTAGGATAAGGCCATCTTATTCCTTTTATACATGATTTTATTCATATTTCCTAGACGGCATACGAGGGAGTTTCAAATTGGTAAGGTATGTATGGGTGGTATCATGGTGGTATGGGATGCCAGATATCCCTCACATATATTATCTTATGGGATAATTTGGGCTTAAGATTGTTGCTTTGCTTATATCACTTAGCATGTTGACCTCAACATTCAAAGACAATCTCATTTTCTGAATTCATTTAAAGTTGTTGTGTGGGCATTCTCTCTAGATAAACTTCTTTTATCTATAGCCTGCATGTATTGATGAGTGTAATCTCATCGGCATTTTCACTTGTTGAAATCTTTTTCTTTAAAGTTCAACGAGTTTATCTTGTTGTGTTCGGATTAAGAAAATTTGCATTTTTCCTTTGTTGGCATTTCTTTCTCTAGTTTGGTACTTTAGGTGATTTATACAATCAACCTGATGGTTTACAGATGGACATATGTGACTCATCGAGATGTTGATGACTCTCTATGTTGATATGGGTAACTCAGGACGTCGATAATTCCATAAGCAGATGTGGGTACATCGGGCCGCCGATGGATACCTGATTCCTACTGTTATAATGCCATGTTTTCCTACTTCATTCTCCAAATGGTTTACAAACGAGGAAACTACTATGAGTATGAATTCCTCTGATCATCCGTAGTCTAATGGGAAAACAGAGCATGTGAATCAAATTGTAGAGGATATGCTTCATGCATATGTCTCTGGAAACATCATATTGGGAAAAATATCTTCCGATGATGGAATTTGCATATAACAATTTTAAACATACGGCTATTGGTTTTAGTCCGTTCATACTTATGTATGGGTTTCAACCTAGGGCACCTATTGATGTCGGTCTTAAGGACATTGAGCTTGATGCATCGAGGGATTTCTTATGTGATATGTAGGAAATGCTGACCGAAGCTCAGGATTCTATCAGGAGTGCTCAAGATTGGGCACGGTTCTATGCTGATAGAGGATGATCAACTTGGTTTTTTGAACTAGGAGCGTTGGTTTATTTAAAAGTTCCTAAAGATTCTCATACTTTGTTAAAAGGAAAATGCTCGAATTCATCTCCTAGATATTGTGGTCCATTTTGATTTTATACATCGAATTAGCCCGATTGCGTATGAACTTAAACTACCTCCACATGTTAGAGTTCATCCAGTCTTTCATATCAATAGATTGAAAGGGAAACTGGGAGGTGAGGATAACACAATTACTCCTCAAGAACTCATTGAAGTCAAAGACTAGGAGGCTAACCCACATTAGGCTTGTAAGCATGGGAGCATGGGAGCATGGGAACAATCTCTAGTGGAGCATGGGTTAGGACTAACCTTAAGGGTTAAGGTTAGGGGGTTAGGCATCCAAGGGTCACACATGGGAGATGGAGAGTCAAGAGTCACTTGAGGGCCCTCCTATATAATAGGAGCATGGGGCACACTCAAGGGAGGCTTAGGCTATGGTCTCTTGATGTTATCTTGAGGCTAGGTTATGTTATGTTCTCTTGTGTAGAGGATCATAACTACTCACCTACCATTTCACACTATAGCTACATGTTGCTGTATTGGAGTTATACCTCTTGATGGTATGGGACATCAAGGTAAAGGTATGATGTACATTATAATTCATGTGTGCATCCCTTGGGCTCAGGGCTGATCGGGTGGATGAGTTTATGCCTGATTTATGTATGTTTATGCATAACAATTATCTAGAGAGATCTTAGGGTTTTAACATTTGTGTACATCAAAGAGGGGTAGAGTGAGGTGGTGTGGCCGCATCCATGGAGAGGTACAAAAGGGGGGAGGGATGCTTGATCAAGTTATTACTTCAGTGGGGGGATGCTTGATCAAGTTATCACTTTAGTGGGGGCTAAGGAACCAGTTAAGATGGTAGAGAACCAAAGTTGGATA
The DNA here is from genome assembly GCF_041138505.1 of Cibotium barometz. Classification (NCBI taxonomy): domain Eukaryota; kingdom Viridiplantae; phylum Streptophyta; class Polypodiopsida; order Cyatheales; family Cibotiaceae; genus Cibotium; species Cibotium barometz. The sequence continues at coordinate 8,843,540 of NC_141111.1, read as the reverse complement.
TGGCAACTAAGGGAGTCTATACATACCTCGTGTGTGCCTCCTGTGATGAGTAGTGACTAGTGGGGTTGACAAGGCCAATGGTTTCCTTGGCATGCGGGGAGCATTTGTTATGGTGTGAGAGTCCACCCTGTTAGGTTTGACATGGTTCACATGGCACTATCAATAAGCACAAAATTGTTAATGTCTAGGCCTTAGCATTGGACACTCCATACTTGTATGATTTTAGTGGTAAATTATGCACCAAGGTGTGGTTGTCATGCTTGAGGTGTTGTAATAATGGTGAGCCACGGGCATAATAAGTGGCCATGTATGTACTAACATATATGCTTGTATCAGTTTGGGCATGTGCATAGCTTAATAAGTGTGAAAGGAGGGCTTAATATATAAGATAAATATTGTTAAGAATTTGAGATCATGCTAAGCCTAGTGCTAATCACATATTAGCCATATGCTTAAGGTGGCAAGATAAGCCATAATGCTAATTCATACACTAATGAGAGAGGTGGGCAAGATAGGCACACTCAATACCTTGTATTTGCAATATATTATGAACCATACAATGAAAGGCTTCTAATATACATAGCCTCTAGCCATGTGGTAATTCCTTTTCCATGTTCTTTTATGTGGCTCTCACCATTCACACAATATCTCATGTGGCATTCTTATCTTTCCATAACTCACAAGATAATATCTTGTACCTCTAAGGTGTGTTCACACACAACCAAATAACCCGAGCTTTATTTTACATTGCACATTTCAACACCCCTTCTCAATGTAGAATTAGGTGTGTGAACTAACCATCTTTGCAACCAATTTGATTAACTCACCTCTCAACCTCAACGATTTGGCATTGCCAATATGAACACTCCACCTTAATGTAAATTTGGCATTGCCAATCTCTGAACACTCTACCTCAATGTAAATTGGAGTGTTCAACAAGTGTGTGTGCATGTGTCATGTGTCTAGCTAGCTAACCTAGACACTTCAAGTCCATTTTAAGACCCATTTTGCTTGAACAGAGCCACCCGAGTATGTTTTGGACACCCATGTGCCTGGGAGAAGGAACCAATCCACAAAGTGCATCGCCCATGCATGCACAACTCAACGCACATCACAAATACATTCATTTTGAGCTCGCACGCTTGAGAAAAGGACCCTCATAAATGGGGTGAGAGATTACATCCATTTTAAAGCTCTTCGTGGCTTGGGCAAGGCACCCTCATATGATACAATAGTTGCTACACATTAAACTATGGCTCTGTCGACCATTACGTGCCACATCATGGGCACTTAATCATGGGTTCTACTCGGTCTATCAAATCCAAATGTTGATGATGCAGTGCGATCTTCTTGAGAGGTTGTTATATGAGTCTCATGATTATTATACCAATGTGACCACCACAAGGGCATGTGAACCTCTTATATGGGGTCTTTTCATAGCATTAAAAAATAGGGCTTATCCTTGTCCATTGCGGGGTCTTCTTTTCTGGCACACAATGAAGATAACACTTTTCTATTGCTGTGGTGGCAATGGCGAGTTCCCTCTATTGTTGCAGCCAGGTCATCTTTTCTTTGCTTCACTGTTATTTGGAGCTGTGCACTGCTTTGGGATCCTTCGACTCCTTTCTATCATGGAAAGGTGAGCTGTTGCTTCTCTCTATCTCATGGCTTTCCCTCAACAATGCTGAGGTCACGAAGCTTCACTACTTTGCTATTGTGAAGGAGGTTGCATTCTGTCTTCATCCTTGTTTTTCCTCGTAGTATGCTTGGGCACTTCCTTGGCTCTTTCTTTTGATTGTAGTAGGGTATGTTGGCTCTCGTATGAATTCTTGAAGAGTGCTCTTCATAGGTTTCATGGCTTCCACACCATTTTGCTCATCTTCCATGAGTAAACTCAACCAACACTACCGATGCTCAAGATGGGTTCCATCCTCAGCCCATAGCCGCATATCCCTTACTTGGATAAGCTTGCATATTTTCACATTCCTTGCCATATGCAAAGAACCATGGAATCCATATATCCCACCACATATAGACCCTTCTTCACATTGAGCATCATCTATGCTCAAACCAACTCATGAGGCGAAAAATCATAAAACCAACCTTTCTTGAGGCACAAATGTCTCCCTTTGTTATTGATATTTAGTAGCTCCTTTGTTGTTGATGTAGACTCCATAGCCTTCATACAAGAAACCTCCAAGTTTCCAATGAACCATAAAAAGAGCTTAATCTCTCACAAGTTGCTCTCCCTACGATAATGGTTGTGCTATAATTTTTTTCTATACACAAACCATAACATAAACCAACACTTTAAAATCATACACCAATCTAGACTTAGCTAAAACTTGCTTGGATACCATGTTAAGAATTTGAGATTGTGCTAAGCTTAGTGCTAATCACATATTAACTATATGCCTAAGGAGGCTCATAATAATCAAGATAAGCCATGATGCTAATTTACACACTAATGAGAGGTGGTGGTGGGGACAAGATAAGCACACTCAACACCTTGTATTTGTAATATGTTATGACCTATACAATGAAAGGCTTCTAATATAGATAGCCTCTAGTCCAATCTCCTTTACACATCATCATGCCATGTGGCAATCCCTTTTCCACATTCTTTTATGTGGCTCCCAACATTCACACAATATCTCATGTAGCATTCTTATCTTTCCACAACTATCTTTCCACAACTCACAAGATAATATTGAGATAATATCTTGTACCTCTAATGTGCGTTCACACACTCAATCAAATAACTCGAGCTTCATTTTACATTGCACATTTCAACACCCCTCCTAAATGTAAAATTAGGTGTGTGAACTAACCATCTCTCCAACCAATTTAACCAATTCACCTCTCAACCTCAACAATTTGGCATTGGCAATCTCAACAATCCAATTCAATGCAAATTGGAGTGTTCAACAAGTGTGTGCAAGTGTCTCTAGCCAACCTAGACACTTCAAGTCCATTTCAAGCACCATTTTTCTTGGGCAAAGCCACCCAAGTACTTTTTGGACACCCATGTGCTTGGGATAAGGAACCTACCCACAAAGTGCATCACCCATGCGTACATAACTTAACGCACACCACAAATATATTTGTTTTAATCTCCCAAGCTCGGGCAAAGAACCCTCATGAATGGGGTGTAAGATTACATCCATTTCAAGGCTCTTCATGGCCTGGGCAAGAGAAATCCTTCATCTCAAACTTCTGCCTCAAAAGTCTCCTGACATCATGTATGTTAGCATCACTATCACATCAGTGATAACCAAGTCATCCACATAAATCACTAATATCATGATCCCTCTATTTATCTTTTTTAAATAAAGCAAAAAATCTACATTGGATATTTGAAATCCAATGGTAACAACTACCCAATATTATTTGACCATGCTCTAAGTGCCTGCTTCAAGCCATACATGGCTTTAAACACCATATTAGTGAATTTGGGAATTTCCCAATTCCCATTTTTGAATACTTAAAAAGGGGACATGGATAACATGTTTGTAAGTTTCTCAAAACCCTATCATATGACCTATCGTTGGAAAGCGCTTGAAAAATGGAATCTAAAGAGCTATAAAGTGCTCATTTTGGATTAGTGGTGTTCAAGTTATAGTTAATCCAAACTTTTGACCACGTGTCCCAAACTTGTGAGAAATTCCCATATTCCCCAATATGGTGTTTTTACGTAACCTACACACATAATTTAGATGTGCATCACTCTCATAACCTGGTGGCTACATCATGTATACTTCCTCTAAATCACCATGTAAGAAAGCATTCTTTACGTCTATTTGATGTAAAGAATGACCCTTCACTGCAACAATAGTAATGGCATCTCTCATGGTTGCCATTCACAGTTAATGCCATTGGTTTGTTTATAATCCTTAGCAACCAATCTTACCTTATACCTAGGTGCTCACACTAATCCATCTAAGTAATGCTTGACCTTATACATCCACTTACATCCAATTGCCTTCTTTTCCTTAGGCAAAGACACTAGCTCCCATGTTGCATTTGTATCCAATGCTTCCATCTCCTCATTCATGGCTTCTTTCCATTTTTTATTTCTAACTACCTAGTCAGAAGAACAAGTGGGCTCCAATTCTTGTATTGCTTTAACCACATGTAAGCATAATGATGGGTTATATATCCATCATATCTCAACATGTCAATAGGGTGTCCAACCCTTGTAGACTTGCGTACACCTAGGTCACTGCCACCACAGGTGTCCTCAAAATAGGCTTGGTTCTCCTTACAACACTAGGAGGAGTAACCACTAATAGAATGCTAAGCTCCTCATCAAGTCTCTACTCAGAGCCATTAGAGTCACCATGCACATATGAGCGACCTGTTGCTGCCTGCGGACACATCATGCATAAAAGGTTGATCTACCTATTCCTTCCCTTTATGTGATACATGTGTACCTACATCTATCCTCAACCTGCCTGATCATGGAGTAACACTGGATCCACTATTAGAGGACTCTCTAAGTCCACTTAGCACTTGCTGCTCTACATGTGGGGCTACATCATTACTTCTTACATCTGCATCTTTTGTTACCTTCATTTTGCATACCAGAGCTACTCATCTCATCAAAGACAACATCTCTACTCTCACATGAGTAGTAGGGTTATAACATCTATAACCTTTCTGCTCCAAAGCATAACCGATGAGAGATGCATTTCTTTGCCGTTGGATCCAACTTTGTTCTCACTTCATTGGGAACATGCACATATGCAATACACCTAAACACATTCAAGTGAGACACATCTGGTTTTATGCCTATAAAATTCTATTCAAGCATTATGTAGTGGGACTCCTATTCATAATGTACACAGTAGTTGTATTGCTTCAGCCCAAAAATAATCTGGCATATTCTTTTCAAACATCAAGGCATATGTTACACTATGATGTGCTTATTTTTCCTTTCTATTTTCTCAATACTCTTTTCCACCATTTGATATTAGGCATTTTATTTACATGTCTTTTTCCTTCTCAACCAAGGCTTTAAATCTCTGAAAGTGAGCAAACACCTCACTTTTCTCCTTCATGAAATAAACCCACATTTTCCTAAGGTGATTATAAATGAATATAATATAATATTTACAACGTGCAATTGTTGTAATCTTGATCGGTTCCCATACATCTAAATGTATAGCATCCAATAGCCTTGCACTAACATGCTTTTCATGTGAGAAAGCATCTTTGGTGTGCTTACCAAGTTGGCATGCTTCATATACTTTATGCATGCCATTGACCTTAAACTTGGGCAAATCTATAATAATATTTTGGGCATGCATAGGCTTTAGTCCGCTGTATATCCACATGAGTAATGTGCTTATGCCATATGTCAATATCTACAACAATGACACATGTTTCATGTGCAAACATGGCTTCTTTCAACTAATTTTTAAAGTCTTCCATAAAACATCCTTGAGGATTAAGACCTTGCTCAACCATCTGTCCAACAGAAACCAGGTTCTTTTTATAATATTTGGAACATGAAGTACATATATGAAGTACTTCATTTTACCATCCTGCATAGACAATGGAATTTTACCAACATGCACAATGTGACGTGCAGTATCATCACTTGTTTCTACATAACCTAGTTTTTCCATTTTTGCATGTCTTTAAATAACTCACCATGACTGATCATGTGGTTAAAGGTGCCAGGATTCACATGACCATGACTAGTCATCCTAACACATCTTCTATTATGGAACTGCGCAGTATCATCGCTTATTTCTACATAACCTAGTTTTTCCATTTTCTATGATACTGCGCAGTATCATCGCTTATTTCTACATAACCTAGTTTTTCCATTTTCTACATTTTTCTAAACCACTCACCATGACTGGTCATGTGGTTAGAGGCGGTAGAACCTACATATCAAACATCTCCAGATCCTGACACATCTCCTATTATTATGAAATTGAGCTACGGAACTGAGATGCATTATAAATGGTTACTCACTTCTATCATCACACCACCCTGTTTACTTAATGATGCTTAGTTGCAATGCTGCAACTTTTCACTTCTAATATCATTCTGCTTTTTATAGTAGTCTTTTACCATGTGCCCTGGTTTGCCATAATAATAATAACACTCTATGTTATTTGCACTTTGATTTCTTTGCCAACCATCTTGATGCTACCTACGTCTCCCCCTACCTCTAGAGTGGCCTCTTCCACTTGTTTGTATATTTGAATCTTGTTACTATTGCTGCAATATTTCTTGGGCATAGAGCTGGTGAGATCACCTTATGTCATTTTGTTATTATAGAGACAGTATGCCTTGGACATGTTATTTAAGTATGGTTTGATAGGTTGTCAGCCTATTTCAATGCCATTGGAGCAGAGCACAAAGGTTTCCACAGATATAGGTGAGCTTTTGGAGGATTCCACTATGTGATGCATGCATGTAGTGGTGGGTAGCTTAATCTACATGACCATTACTAGACCAGATGAGCTATGCTATTAGACTTGTGATTCAGTTTATGCAGGCCCCTAGGAAGCCACACTTGGATGTGGCTAGACAGATTCTCAGGTACATAAATTTCATAGTTGATTATGGACTTTTCTATGAGGCTGGTCTAGAGATACAGCTACATGGGTACATAGATGTTGATTGGGTTGGTAGCATCACAGAAAGGAGATCGACTAGTGGCTTTATGTTTTATTTTGGGAGTGTTGTTATGAGTTAGAGCAGTAAGAAATAGCCCGACAGTTGCCTTATTGAGTATAGAGGCAGAGTACAAGGGTGCTACTATGGTAGCTTATGAGAGCTTGGTTTTAGAATTTACTTGGTGATATGGGTGAGCTTGTGGATAGACTGTTGTCATTTATTATGATAACATGAGCAGCATACACTTGGCCTAGTGACCCAGCATACCATACTAGAACAAAGCACATTGATGTACATTATGGAGAAGGTTTTAGCATATGATATAGATCTGGTATATGTGAGCACCAAGGATTAGGTGGCCAATATCTTCATGAAGACATTGGGCACATAGTGAAGCTCCATAGGTTTAGGATCTTACTTCAAGCACAGTGTGTGGAGTTGAGCTTGAGGGGGAGTGTTGAGATATCGAGCTCAACTAGTGCTGTAGACATTGATGACGCACTTGGGTGATAGCTTCTACACTAATGCCATTGGCATGGTTGGTGAGATTATGGTTGATATGCCATGATAGGCTGTGTGATAGCCACTTTAAAGTACTCAAAGTTATGGCATAGTTATAGCATCAGCTCATAAAGTTGGGTTCACACTATGGAGGTTTGTATGTTATAGTAGAAAATTACTTTCCCCCCTTACTGTATGTACTCTTCTCTCTTTATTTTAATGGCTCTAGAGGAGAAGAAGATAGAAAAAAATTAGCCATCCATCTCTCTTGTGTCTTGCTCTCTCATGTGTATGTGTTTGCTCTTGCAAGGAACTCAAGCTCTCCCTCTCCCCTGCATTCTCTTTTTACACAACCATTAAAAATAAGGGTACATACAATAAGGGAAAGTACTCTTCCACTATAATATATAATGGTTGGTCCATAGTGTGAAATCAACTTTATGAGCTAGTGCTATTACTATGCCATAACTCTAGTACTCCAAAGTGGCTAGCACATAGCCTATCGTCCACCTTGCGGCATATCAACCATAATCTCTCCAATCATGCTAATGGCATAAATGCAGAAGTTATCACCCACCACGAGAGATATCTCAACAATTATTGGGCCTTATCCTCAAAACAAATCAATGTACTAATCATTTTACACTTATTGGTCCTAATCCTCAACTAATCAATGTACTAACACTTTTTTTGAAGAGCTTACGTAAACTTCTATGAAACCATGGTTGTATAGAAGGAGACTTTCTTCTATCTTGTGCCCATTCATTCAAACCGTAATGGGATATCCTCTCTTGCATTGGTATCAGAGCTCATTCTTTGATCCTTTGCTTGCTCAAAACTTCAAAAAATCGTAACAAATATTTTTTTAATTTCTCTATTTTGTGAAATTTTCTTGAAGATTTCTCCGAAACCCTAGGTTTGCCCAAGCACATCTAGGCCTTGTTGGACTTTGTTGAGCATCTCTCTTGAGCACTATTTAGGGTTTCTAGACATGAATTACATCACCTACAACAAGGAGAACAAAAGTGGCAACAATACAGTAGGCTGATGACAAAAAATGGTAGGGAGTCATCATGTTTTTTACTAAGCTGCTCATAGAGGAGTTGAAGAAGCGCATCTATAGGCTTGTTTTGGCCAATTGTTGTTAGTGTAGAGATCATAGTTAGGGTTTAGTCACCATCTACATCATGGCCAATTATTAGTGTAGAGATCATAGTTAGGGTTACATCATGGGGATAAAAGGCAACAAAACCTAGCAGCAGCAACATGCATGTCAATGGCGTGAATCTAAGGCGATAGCATACTCTTCTTGCACAAAAATGAACATAAGCATGGTGAAAGCTTCCATTAGGGATCGAATCAGCCTATTCGTGAGCTATTGGAAGGTATTAAGGCTTCTCAATCAAGTTTTAAAGTTTTCTTCTCTATTACTTCTAAAAACCTAGCCATGGAAGATATTGGCAACAAGCATTAGGAAGAATTTTAAGTATTTGCAATGAGATCTTGCCAAAATTTACCTATTTCTTGCTCATTTCCAAGATTTCATGCTTAATTCATGGTTGAGTTTGAATGCAACAAGCATTAAAAAAGGGCTTTTACAAAAATCATGAAGATCTTTCATAAATTCAAAAATTGGCATGGGTTTTCATGGTTTCACCACAAGCATATGATGAAGAAATTTTACAACAATTTCACACTTTCTTGAAGAATTTGTGAGGGCTTTTCATTATGTCTTGCAAGAATGCATGGTTATGGTGCATACAATGGCAAACCCTAACTCTAGGGCTACATAAGCAAAGGGATTTTTCATGGAATGTTATTTAATTTGTAATTATCTTGCAAAGAGTGGTGTTGATGGCATGAGAAGTAAGTGATTTCATGCTATGATAGGAGTCTTAATGCATTCTTGCAAAATTGATGGCATTGGCATGTTTCTTACAAACACTGACAAAGAGCTCGTATGATTTTGGTGCATTTGGAGATTGACTTGCAAGCCTTGGTAAGAGGCACATGAGATCTTTTGGTGGAAGAGGCAAAGATTGGAGCTAATAGTGACGCAATGGTGAATTGTGGCTGGAATGATATAGCATGAGTCCATGCTAAGTGGAATGTATAAACACTTGTAAGGAGCCTCAATCTTACTATTGCAAGTCTCTATTAATAGCTTGTTGTGAGGAGTATCCTTGGCAAGGCAAGAAGAAGGTGCCAAGGGAGAGAGTCTCTTGAATTTGGCTACCACCACTGAGTGCTTTGAAAAAGGTGGTAGTGGGAGGATCTGGTAGTACTGCAAGGTGTGGATTGGAGAAGGAATTGATTTACATTGAGTGAAAACATGGCAATGGATCACATGTATGGTTAATGCTTAATGCTCATCAGATGTATGTGTGGACAAAGGGATCATATGGAATGTAGTTAATGTCAAAGAGAGGAGCCTCTTTTTCCTCTTCAATGATGCCAAAAGCTCTCCATATCCCAATGGTTGTTGGTTGCCTTCACGTCTAGCATGTTCTTGTCTACAAGATCTATCACTTTCTCTCTTGTGGGCTTCTTGTAGAGCTCCTGCACTTCAGACGTTGTTGTCCATACTTCTAGAAGGGCATTCGAATCTAGGTTCTTTTTCTTTGAGGTGCATGAAATATTGAAGAGCTTTACTTAAGATGCTTGCAAGCATCATAGTTTTAGAGGGATTGCTAGATAAACCCATGATAGTTGAGTTTATGCCCAGCCTATTGCAATATGAAGATATAAGGGGAGGGTGGGGTGGGCTGTGTCCCAAGAAGAAGAGTACTAGAACATGGCAATCTCTACTCTATTTATAAGGTCTCAGAAATAAAAATAGCTATTTTAAGCATAAAAATAATTATTTTAAGGTCTCACTCTTTCTTTCTCTCTTTCACTCACACTCTCTCTTGTGGCCTTGAGATCTCTATCCATCTTGCTCCATCTCCCTCAATTGTCAATTTAATTACCTAAACCATTACAGCAAAAGCTAAAAACAATACATTGACATAATATGAGTGTACAAAAGTGCATCACAATAATGTCTAAAACAATATATTTCTTTAATTTACAAGTGAGTGAAATACATCAATAAGGATACTCTACGGGTGCTGGTAGAAGAAGGAAGGTGGCTGCATGTAGGGAGCTCTACCAAATGGTGTAGGTGCAGGTGGGAATAGCAACCTCGCAAGTTTGGGACATGGTGCCCATGATGAGGGCATGATGAGGGCATTGTAAAAGAACCCACGGGGGATATCTATGGCATGGCATATCGATATTGGGGCTCACCAGGTGGCCATGACGAGGCACTTGACCTTGTTGAGGTCATGGGTACTGGGGCAGGTGGAAGATATGGGTGAGGAATGTGTGGAGACGATGTCCCCACATCCCTCTATTGCTCCCATCGAGCATACACAACACTGACACCACCCTTGAAAAACTGTTGATCCAAATCTTTGAGAACATTCAAAAGTGGTCGTAGACATGAACTAAAGCATACCTTGTTGCTCCCACGCTAATATAATGTCGATGTAGTATATCGGGGACCGATTGCTGCTTGGTGTGATAGGCTTCTTGCCCTTTTTCACTCCTGTATTCAACCAACATAGCAACTTTTAACTCCCAAAAAACAAACATAATAGTTCATACAAATGTGCTACCCTACACAATGAAACTTACTATGAAACTGCTCAGCCTTGTCTCTGGTGGAGGAAACTCCCCCTTGGGGTAGTCTATCCACCATGGGCACACTATCTAAGTGTCCTTGCCCGTAGCTTGGTGATCCACTCCTCAGGGTACACTCCCAAAAAACAAACTTAATAGTTCATACAAATGTGCTACCCTACACAATGAAACTTACTATGAAACTACTCAGCCTCGTCTGGAGGAAACTCCCCCTCGGGGTAGTCTATCCACCATGGGCACACTATCCAAGTGTCCTTGCCCGTAGCTTGGCGATCCACTCCTCAGGGTATAATCCTGTCTCCTTTGTCTCTTGGACTGCACCCATGCATTTGAAGGGTTCTCGGGAATATATACTCGATTACACATGCTACTTCTCCACCACCTAATACAAACTTACATTAAAACTCTCTAACCAAACGATAAAATAATAACTTCTCCACTACCACATATCTATACAAGAGGTGCCATGTCGTGCACGGCAAGTGTGGTTACTTGTTGTGAGGATCCAGGGTGGTATGCATTTTCCTTTTCCACCTTACAAACGCCTTCTCAAAGTGAGCCTTCCTAAAAGCTTTGAGGGCATCTGTGGTACCTACCCCAGATTCCAGTGTGGTTCTCTTTGCTACGCGGTGGGTGAGCTCATCTCCAACTTCACGTACAGTTGTAGCGTGTACTTGGTCAATTGGAACTAGTACAAGTGCCGATGTATCCACACGAAGAATGCTCTGTCAGATGGAGGAATCTAGGCATCCCTCATAGCAAACTCGTCATCCATTTTGCTTACATTTCCTACATTGTGAACCATTATTATGTGTCTACCTACGTATAAAAAAAACTTTAATGTGTCGAAAGAGTTAGAGATCTTACTCTCCATTTGGAATATGTGCCCGAGCAATCTCTACTAGCTTGGGAGTAGTGAATTTGCTAGCCTTTTCACCCCAACCCTGGTAGGAGATCACTTTCTTAAAAAACTCTTTGCCATAGTTGGGGTTGGCAAATTGTGCCAACTCATGTCCCCTCTTTGTAAATAGCACCTTCGTCTCCTTCAGGGAATCTTTGTAATTCTTGTCGAACATTTTTGCATTAAGAATGTATTCTCTACTCCCTCGCTCTCAGGCAAGCCACTGACTTTGATTTGGTACATGGCATCAAACTCTGCCTACAATGCATTTATGTTTAAGAAACATATTTCAAAATCAAAACATGGCTTTGAGTGGTCTGAGAACGAGGGGCGCACATACCTTAAAAACCATTGTGATGATGAGAGGTACTAGTGCCATGGGAAGCTTCAGCCACTTTGCTCTGTTAGGTCCCCGATGGGTAAGAGCTTTCTCGGCCCATGAACGATCCGTGTCATTGAACTTTGACAACAACGATTGTGGATTGACAAGGCCCACATGTTGCATTATAAATATATCATGTGTCGTTGTGTCCGACACATGAATGGTAGTGACCTTGGCAATTTCGCATGTATAATAAATAAGGTATATGATAACATATACGATTTTTGTTCATTTCAATCATTAAAAAAACAAGATATAATCCACTTGTTTATCATGCGTAACACCAACAAGAACTCAGCCTCCTGCTCCTCTCAAGGAATCGGACCACTCTACAAATCACCTTGGGAACCTTCTGTCTTTCAACTCGAGTAGTTTTTACACATTCTTTTCATGATTTGAGTCAATGGTTGCCATCCCAGACAACAAACATCTTCCCAACCATGTGTTGCCATCCTTCCATGCTCTAGTATCATGTTAAACTCTACTAACAATGATAGGTCGTGATCGACTACACTTCGATGGTTGAATATGGAAAGGGCTCTTGGCTAGGGAAACCCTCAGAGATAATGAGCGCTGACAAGTATGTGCTCTCTTACATGCTTTTAATTAACCCTTTGATGGAATCTTCATTTGTGCGGATTGCCGGGTTTGCAAAGGAGGTGACAAAGAGGCACTCTAGGAAGGCTGTTATGATTATCACAACCAAGTGGTCCTCCACCCAATTCGTGGAGATGTGTCGATCAACCACTTGGCCAATACTCTCCTTTACGGACTCCTCTTCTTTGGAAATCGTGGCACTACTGCTAGCAACACGATTGTTGGTGGGCGTTGCAAGAGAAGACCTCACAACCAACTGCAATCCTTATGTGTTAGTTACCTCGCTTGATGTGGCAACTTGTGACATGCCCACTTCCTATGATACTGTGATCTCGTCTAGATTTTCGGTGAAGCCCTTGGATTGCAAATGCATCCGGGAGGCATTTTCTTTGTAGACGTGGAGGTTTGAGAACTCAAGAGTGAGAGAGATGGAGGTGTTGAGGGAGATTCAAATGAGGTGCAAAGAGACACGTCGAGGGAGAGGGTGTGTGAGGAGCGTTCTTGGAGAGGGCGCGTTGAGAGAGAGGGCATTGAGCGCATTGAGGGAGAGGGTCCTTGTGAGGGGGAGGGTGCTTTTGAAGGGGAGGGCTCGTTGAGGGAGAGGGCGGGTGTGGGAGACTGGCTTTCACTCTCTATTAACAGTTTAAGAAAGGCAGTCTAGAGAGAGAGAGACAAAGACAGAGACAGAGAGAGAGAGACAGAGAGAGAGACAGAGAGAGATCCTCTTCGTTACACCCCCCCAATGCCATAGTTGAAAAGCCTACACATGCTGTTATTATAAGTCGTGTTTCTCACAGTGATTGATATACATATCAATCTAAAGGTAATTAATTTAACTTAATGAGAATTTTTCGAATGATATAATAGTGCAATGAAGTCAGCGCTAAACGTTTTAGATTGAGAAGAGAACAAAGTTGCAATAAAGGTTAAGTAAAAAATTAAAGATTCCATCTCCACTTTACAAGGTTGATCACTTACATGTCATAAGAGTAGATGTCATTGGCTACAATCATGCACTCTACATGAAAAAATGATGTATTTCTTGAAAGGATATATATTATGTATATTTCAAGGTCTTTGATGGGGTAAATTGATCTGATAAAACTTAAGGTTAGTGGGTATATCAAAACATTGTATAGAGAATTGATTGTTACATTTATGTGAGCCTATCATGTTTGGTTATACATAAGGAGATGCTCATTTTCTTTTATATATATATATATATATATATATATATATACATACATACATACATACATACATATATATATGTATATATGTATATATGTATATATGTATGTATGTATGTATGTATGTATGTATGTATGTATATATATATATATATATATACATATATATATATACATGTATACATATATATATATATATATATGTATACATATATATATATACATGTATACATATACATATATATATATACATGTATACATATATATATATATATATATGTATACATATATATATATACATGTATACATATATATATATATATATATATATATATGTATACATATATATATATGTATGTATGTATGTATGTATGTATGTATGTATAGAGCATTGATTGTTACATTTATGTGAGCCTATAATGTTTGGTTGTATGATTATTATATATATATATATATATAAAAGAAAATGAGCATCTCCTTGTGCAATGGTCGAGTTCTCGTGAGTGCAAAGTTCTTACAAGAACAAGTAGCTCCCTTATCATTATATGGATTGCAAGAAATAGTAAATATTGGGTCCCAAGAGTTGCATGTCCCTCTAGAGCCAACCTCTAGTTGTGAGGGGGAGGATTTCTATATACTTGAGGACTCTCTTTTAGCCAATTACTCCACAATAGTTGATGCTTAATTAAACTCAAGCCCATAACCAATAGCCATCTTAGATAGCCCACCCAGAGGACTTCTAACTTAGTCTAATGTGATAGATTTATGCAGCCCCTTATAAGATAACAACAAAACCAGTGCATCAGCCTCATCCGCTGTTGTAAGAGGAGATGATAAGAGCATTTTGGAATGCCATTAGAGCATGAAGAAGAGAAATATATTAATAAATATTTTGTTGAATGTTAAAGAGGTTATCAAGGCCGTGGAGATTCCTAGGTAATATAATGGTGATATTACATTTGAGTTCCCACCAACCATGGGAACACGTGTAGTAGGAATGGATTGGATGAAGCATAAGTATGACCCCCACTGCTTGTGGTCAAAGCCACAAACCTTTAACATTTTCTTCATTGAGTGTGTCATCGAAGAAGCCATTTCCTAGGTAGTTTGAAGTATGTGAATGAACTTTGTCCGCGTTTAAAGAACCACATGGTCTCAAATACATCACATTTTATTGGAATCATGCTAAAGGCATCGACCACCACTGGAGAGGAGTGTAGTAATGTGTCTGGAAATATCCTTTGCCATTATTGCTCAGTGCCGGGATGATGTGCATTGCTACATCTATTATGTGACGCCCTCTGACGACGAGATGATGAGTCGATCAATGATACACATCGGTTTCCATCAACATAATGTATGAGCACACACATCAAAGGCACTAACTGATCGGACAAAGTAATGGTGTCTAGGGTGTTAGGAGTAGATCGCAATGCTAGGGCAAGAAAGGCACAAATATGTGTGGCAAAAGAAATCGTAATGGAAGCGCTAGTGCAAGAAGTTGGTTCCTCACATTTCATTTTGGACCAAGAGTTCATCAACATTGCAGAGAGGAGATGGGACCACTGGTGGAAGACATCTGGTAAAAGGAGACGGGACCAAGAGATCGTAATGGAAGCGTTAGTGCAAGAAGGTGGTTCCTCACATTTCATTGGGGAACAAGAGTAGTTCATCAACATTGCAAAGGAGATGGGACCACTAGTGGAAGACAACTGGTAAGCTAATTTGGTTGTGTAGTTATGTTTTTGTAAAAGAGTTATTAAAATCTCGATAAGTAAAGTGTGAAATTTGAAAATTTTTATTTTTAGGTTTCGAAGGTCAGTCAACCGGCAGGGGCCTTCAAAGGAGAGCTTTGTCTTGGATGCACTTCTGAAGCTGAAATAAGAGTACACTTATGACTTTTTTCATGGAATTAGGTTCGCGGGGGACAAGGGTCCTCAGGTGAGAAGTGCTTTGTTTTCAAGATGTCCACCATTGAAGCCGCTTCAAGGTTGACAAACATCAGATTGGATGACCATGGCTTGTCATGTGTATGATCCAATGTAGAGTATAAAAGTAGTCAGAGCTGGTCAAGTGTGTTACATCATAAATGACTAGAGTTTTCACGCAGCATGTAGGATCTTCTAACAATTGTGATATGTGAAATAAAAGAGGAGAATATGGAGGCCCAACACCTATTCTAGGAATGCATTAATGAGGTGATGGAAAACCATGGTTGTGAAAAGGCAGATTTCTTTGGTTTCATGGCAGATGGGCTCAAGCTTACTGGAATGCAGTTCAACATGTATTCAATGGTGGGAAAAATAACGTCCGCACATAAATAAAGGGAGGTCTTGCCTATTTCATTGGGAGAAGAGCATGGTTTCCCATACAAAAAAGTATGTGTATGCTACATCTCAAGGGAGCACAAAGCAATGTGCGACGAGAAGTGGCGCATGGCTCCTACTAGTGAAGATGCATCAGTAGAGGCTCGATTGATACGTCAATGGTGGCGCAATGGTCATGTGATATATAGGAATATGTCAACAACAATGGGCTCTTGGTTGAGCTAGTGGGAGGTGCGCATAGCACATTGGGGTGGTTCAGTCATGAGTGACAACAATAAAGAGAAGTAATGATGGTCCAAATACCCCAAGAACAAACCTAGCAGAAAAAGCAAGCATGGAAGTTGGGTTTGCACAGGGGAAAGGATATAGATGCAAGATTTCTATTTACAATGCATGTACTATCGATGCATATGGCAAACATAATTTTGTAAAAAGCACTAAGGCAGTCTCTTACTCAACAAGGCAAGCACATAGTAGGGAGAGCACCAAGCTTGGAGAAACTAAAAGAACAGTTATCTACAAGCCCAACCCAAGTGGTCCAAACAATTAATTAGGCAAATGAAGAGAAGGAACACCTATACATAAGGTGCTACCCCTCTCACCAATGACAAAGAAAGTGCACGTCACAAGAGACCAGTCCATTGTGGTCATTAATACTGATGATGAGGCCACGCATCGACCAGAGTATAACACACATGTACAGGACCACAAGGATGCTGGGAGGCCATGGAAGATCATTTTTAAGGAGCATGATATAAGTAATACTCCAGAAAGAACAACGGAAGTCACAAAGTTCAGTGTCACTGAGAGCATAAGGTGAATGAAGTAATGTGGGCAATCCGAAGGACATGCATTAGTAGCAGCAAGGTCAAATGCAGCGGAATGCCTCGTGGGGGTAAGAAGTGTGGGCAACGCATAACCAAATCTGCGAAGGGTGTGCCTGCACCATCTTCTGAAGGCTATTGCAGGCACCCTAATGGTCTCATTAAACAATGGATGTGGTTTTTCCCTGACCATGTGCTTCATTTCTATATTGTTGACACCAACATAGACCCAAATCCCAATCCACTACCCAAGATATGGCCAATTGCTATAGGAACTAACCTCATAGAACGAGGAGGTATATTCATTTATGGAAAGGTGGAGAGCAAGCTGAGAGCAAGATTGCAGAAGGTGTTATGTCTACCCCACCTAGTAGCGGTGGGGCTACAAGGTTCTTTACAGTTACAACTTCCAAATAACCACCATCATATGGGTCCACTACTAACACAGAGGGAAGGTGGCTCTCAGGGGCATGCGAAATGGCATAAGAGTCAAGTACGACATGTGGATATCAGAGGAAGTGGTAAAAAAAATAAAGGCCACTTTAAAAATGAAAGCTACAGTGGTAGAAGTGTAGAGACTGGAGCACAAGTATGAAGTTTTCAAGATCAAATTGCACGGGGATGATGCACACATGGAAAAATACGATGTGCATGTGAAAGATGAACTGTGTTGTACGTGTCTAGATTTTGCAGATAGAGAATCCAAGAAGAAGCCGTATCTTGCATGCAAGCACTTGTACTTCATTTATTTACGTGTACTAGGCTTGAGCTAGAATGAGAATATGTTCATCCACCAACCTATCTTGCATGTAAGCACTTGTACTTCATTTATTTGTGTGTGCTAAGCTTGAGCCAGAATGAGAATATGTTCATCCACCAACCTATCCTATCGGACTTGGAGCTTTACAATGCCTTGTCTCGTAGGATAACCTACCCTAATTTAGACAATTGAATGCATGGAATATCACTTGTCTTATAGTATTTTAGGACTTTTGTAACCTCAATGAAAGAAACCTCATTGTAGAGGGTTTGATTGTGCAATATCTTTCTCCCCACCCTCCCTACCTCTTTCACCTCTCGCTATGGGTTGTGCATTTTCAAGCAGGTATGGTATTGTAGAACATGGTTATCTATTGATGAATGGTATTCACGTTACGAGCATTAAACTATTAGAAACCTTAGGGAAATGAGAGGGGAACGACGAGCTAGAGAGAGAAGAGAGAGGCAAGGTGTTCCACAAAAAAGCACACAAGCCCTTATATGAAATTGCATGTATTAAAAAAAACAGTACACACTTGCTCTTCCCCAAAAAAGTACAAAAAGATGTCTTTATTATTGTGGTGTAAAAACGCAAGGAAAGATTCCTTTATTATTGACATTAAAAAAGACAAAATGTGTTTTTATTTTGTTTGTTGTTGCAAAAGTAGAGTACACCTCTCCCACTAGTATAAATATAGAGATAAGCTCCATAGGACTTTGTTAAGCACTATTGCCACACCAAGCCTTGTTAGTAGAGTACACCACCCTGAACCCTTCTTCGTATTATTTGTGATGGCCTCATCAAATATTAGCATTAAAGTTGTTGCGCGTATCATGAGAGGGAGGCCACCAATGTGGAGGTCAAGTAGAATATCATAGATGGTACACAAGCATGGAAAGGTCTCACATCCTTTCCACTTCTTGCTTAATGATGATGCTATTTCTCAAGTGAAGACCAAAGTAGTGGGCTTAATTGTTTGCGATATGGCGAGCCCATGGTTTTATTGATGAGTCCTCTGAGCATGTCTTGCTAGAGGAAGTGTGGAAGGGTACGAACATCATTCGCTTACTTTTTGCCTTCACCACCCAAGAGGACAAGCGAGGCATATAGTAGTAAAGATGATGGTTTTCACAGTTCTGTATTTGGAAGTTGTACGTGAATGAACTTGGTTTTATTTTCACTTTGAAGCAATAACCTCGATGTAGAGGATGTGATGTTGTAATGTTTTTCTCTTTTTCACTCCCTCTGGATCTCTCTTGCCCTCTCTCTCGAATTATGTCATGAATCTCTCTCCAACTCTCTTTGCCCCTCTCTCTCTTGATGGAGGGAGAGGGAATCCTTTTGGAATCCACTCGCTTGATTCCCAAAAAGCGCTCACTAGAAAATGCTCAACAGAGGTTTATTTCAGCACACGATGATGCCTTTTCAGTTTATGCAATGCTCCCGCTACCTTCCAAGCATTGATGAATGAGATGCTTTAGCCCTATCTATTTCCAAACAGTATGGTCTTCTTCGATGACATATGTTGATGTATAGTAAAAGTGAAGAAGAGCGTGTAAAGCATGTGTGTGAAGTTTCGGAAGCTTTGAGTGCCAAATCAATTATATTCAAAATAGAATAAATGCACATTTATTTGACAAGATGTGGCATATTATTAGCAAAGATGGTATTAGAGTGGATCCTAAGAAAGTGGAGTGTGTCGAGAATTAGCCAGTACCATATCCAATATTACATAACTGAGAAGTTTTTGGTTTCTCATCTTTCTATCGACAAAGATTTATAGAGAGATATGCACAAATTACAGCCCCATTGATAGATAAGTTGAAGAGGGAGCCATTCTTTCAGGATGCAACAGTAAACAAGAGTTTTAAAGAGCTTAAAAGAATGTTTACTTCAACCCCTTTCTTCTATACCCTGATTTTTCCAAGCCTTTTACCATAAGGGAAGATGCATGTAGAACATCTTGGTACTAATTTTGGTTTTTCGATGTTTCATAAGATATTAGGTTGTGACTTGCTCTTGTGTCAAGGAGAGCTATGCTCATGTTAGTGTTTTGTTTTATATCAAGATCATGGGGTAATTGCTTTTGAGAGCTGAAAGATAAGTGACAAAGAGATGGAGATATGTGTGTATGATCAAGAAATGATAAGACATTTTGCATGCAATTAAGAAACAACATTGCTAATTTTATGGGAGAAAATTATATGTTCAAAGTGATCATCCGAGTGCTCAAATATTTCATGTCACAACCTCCTACACCATTCTTAACCCATAAAAATAGGTTAGTTAAAAAAAGTTAAATTTATAGCCTTAGAAAAAAGAAAAATATAAAATAATAAAATTAAAGAAAATAATTATAAGAGGTTAGGTGCAAAATAATAGCATGTGTGTGTGTAAGTGTATAAATCGATCAAATTATGAAACCTTACATCTAAGGGTTACACATTGGAATTGTAAGTGCATAAATCAATCAAATTATGAAATCTCACATCTAATGGTTATACATTAAAAGTATAAAGTTGAATGATTTAGAGTAAGGATTAGGAGGTTAGATATGGTCCAAAAATTAAAAAGTAGTGTTTTATCTGATTTTCTGTAAAAGGAATAAAAGCATGGTCAAAAGAGACATGCATGTTTATTTGCCAAAAAAAATAGAGAGAAAAGAATGGGACTAGATTATTTAGCAAAGGACTATTATGAGCACTTGAGTCATTAGTTTTCAAAAAAAATAAGAGGGAGGGTTTTCCACATCTACTTCTACATCCCTTTGGAAGTCAAAATCATCTTCTTAAGAGCCGTACTTGCAATTAGGCACATCTAGCTTTACCTAGTGCTTGAACAAGTCCATTTTTGTCATACAATAAGTATTGTCAATACTTTTACAGCATTGGGAAGAGCTTTTAGTAGGCTTTTTTTGGGTAAGAAGGAATATCGTGCAATGCTCTACTTCAACATTTATTCAACCCCCAAACTCAATTTAATTAAAGGCATTTATGTCCTCTTTCAATTTTGTCAATTCTTGTCATTTAATTTAAGGTATATATTTCAAACCTTAGTAAATCACTAGTCAAGCTTTAATTTTTTGTACAATAACCCAAAACAAAGTGTAATCTCAAACCTTAGCTTAAGTTTTTGATAAAATATTCATAGATGAACCATACGTAGTCCTGTTAGTTGATTTTGAAACTCTAGATGAAATAGAATGAATCCAAACTAAGGATGGAAAAATAGTAGATGTTTATGAAATAATTTAATAATTTTGAAGTTAGAGAAGAAGTATATTAATTAATTAGATTCTAGAGAGAGAATGTATGGATTTATATGATTTAAGTTGAAATTTGATCCTAGATGAACCTAAGGTAACTCATAATCTTAAATGAACCTCAAGTAACTCATAATCTTAGATTTATGATTATTGTACATATGAACAGGCTACAAAATAGGATACGTGAGATATTAGAGAGAGAAATTACAATTGGCTCTAGATTTCTAGACATAGTCTAGCTAAATAACCAATTTATGAGCTTAAATGATGAATAGATTCTCTAAATTAATTTAATCAACTTGAACCTCCATCCATCTATTTAGTACTAATAGTACCTTGCAAAAAGTTAGTATTTAGGAGCACTTCACTAGTTGCAAACATTGCAATTCGACTTGGCCTCATCTAGCTTTTCTCGTTAAAAGCAACACCTTCCACATGATAGCACACCACCCAAGCCTACAGTTTCTTTCACTTTTTTTAATTTTAAAAAAGTTACATAAATTTTCTAGAGAGTGTGGTAAAGTTATACTATGTTAGAGTGAGTATGTTAGAGTGTGATGGCATTAAAAAGTGACTTAGATGCATGTAAAATAAGTGAAAATAGTTATTAGATAATGAAATCAAGAAAAGTTAAGTTTATCTAATCAATGCGAATAAACCTAACACTTATTCTATAGAGAGAGGATTTAAAATATAGAGAGAGGTACATCTTTAGTCTAAAGATTGGTGATCTCCCTTGC
This sequence comes from Cibotium barometz, assembly GCF_041138505.1. Lineage (NCBI taxonomy): Eukaryota > Viridiplantae > Streptophyta > Polypodiopsida > Cyatheales > Cibotiaceae > Cibotium > Cibotium barometz. The sequence continues at coordinate 8,821,733 of NC_141111.1, read as the reverse complement.
AAAAGGATTCAATTAAGATTTACATGAAAGTAAAAAAAAAGAATGGAACATTGGTATGTAAATTAGTGAAAGAATGGAACATTGGTATGTAAATTAGTGAAAATTTAGAGAGAAAGCAACTTGGGAGATTTTTACATATCTAATGTTCAAAGACCATGAGTTAAATTAAGAGCAGCATTGTTAAAAGTATCTAGATTCTTTAAAAGTAGTCATTGAATTAAATCAAATTAGTTTTCAAGACTGTCGTTTATGTATCGGGATATCATCAAACCTTAGAAATAGGCAAACTTTTTTAGAGTACGCAATAATGATTGTATTCTAGTTGGTAGATCCAAAACTATGACAAGATCAACCCATGAATGCAAAGTCATCTAGGATTAAAAGTGGTAAGTCTCATGTGTTTTGGATTGATAAAAGTCTTATGATAAGGCTTAATGGACCTTGTAAACCCCAAAGGAGATGTGTAAGAATATTGGATTGAGTACTAGGGTTATAGGTGGCTTCCTTGACTAAGATCATGGACAAGGCCAAACTTTATGAGTGCACACCTAGAGATGGACCTGAGAAAGTTAAACCAACAGATCAATTCCAATGCAAAGAAGAGAATAACATGCCAAAAAATTAAAGTGTGATGTATTGTTTGAATGCAAATGTTATCAACTGTTTTCATACTTATTTTTTTGAATTGGATAAATTGTTTGAATTGGCTTGTAGCACGGGGTGAATCCTACCTTGGTGAATGTGAAGCTTGTGCAAGTATTGCACAAGCTATCATTAAACGAGAGCTGCACCTGCAAGGTGGCTCATGTAATGGCCTTGACCCCTCTTGGTCAAGCATGGATGAACTTCAAATATGTCCAAGGGGGGTGACATGGGGTAGACGGTCTATGTAAAAATGGTGGAGGGGTCATGGGGAATCTATCCTACATAGCATTGTGGTAGTAGGTGAATCTAGCCTAGCCATAGGCAAGGGAGTAGTACGATTCATGGAGAACCCTTCACTCCTAAGGGGCCTCAAAGATGACGAGCTCCCAAGTACTTGGGACCCTAGGGCATGCAATGAGGAAGATATGGTCATGGTGGGCCATTGGTGGTAAATAAGGATCAAATCCATGGTGAGACAAGCTAATAGTGGTTTCTGTTGAGGGTTGATGAGATAAGGATGAGACCATGGCAGGCTAGCTATAGTTACCAAGGAATTCAGAAGAAGAATAAGTTGTTTTTGTGATTGAGACAATTCATTTTACTTGCATGTAATTGATTCAGATAGGTTATACTCGCATACTCATAATGGAAAAGAGTCCGATTACTTTTCTCTGAAGAGACTATTCTTCCTACTTTTTTTGGAGTATTATGATTTAACTCTTTGTTAAACTATTGTTTTTAGAATTTTCTGCTTACTTTTTAAAGTTATATGGTTTAACTCTCTTTGTTATGCAAGAGCTCTCAGCCTCAGTAACTCTTAATGACGTGACAACTCAAGGCTATACATTAAACCCTCTCTCTCTCTCTCTCTCTCTCTCTCTCTCTCTCAACATGTAGCTTCATTAATCAATTAAAAAAATCCTGATCATTGCAGTGCTACATATACACATCCAATCTTTCATCTCAATACTTCTTGGTAATGCTCCATGATTGAACAAATCATCATGGCATGGCATTAGAGTCATATTCAAGGTCTAGCCTCGGCCTTGGTAGCTTTGAGAGGACACACTCAAATGCATTTTGCACATTTAACTGTAAGTTGTTGGCCAAAATTTAAGATAGTGATAATGTTGATCTAGACAATACAAACCCAGTCATGACGTGCTATAGTATATACCAATAAATTGTAGTTAACTGAAGCCCCAAATAATCATCCAATGCTTCGGAATCCTCCTCTTCAATCTTCCACGCTTCACAAGAAAGATAAAATGATACTTTTAAGAAACCAAACAATTTAGTTCCAAGTTAGAAAGGAACAATAGTACCAGAACTAAACTGCACAAAACAGAACAAACATCGGCACTGTTCAGAAACTTTCCTCCATATCTTGCTACATACAAAAACCACATACAAGATTTTGGAATATTCAAATGCCACTTAGGTTAATAGCCTGCCCTTTCTCTCTCTGCACCAAGATAGGTTGCTTGCACTAGGGAACAAGGAAGACCGAGCACTAGGAGATAGGGGTATGAGAAAAACACAGTCATAACAGAGTTACCTCACTTGCCCCTACACATGGTGCCTAATCGAACATAACAAAAACAGAGATCTTAGCTGCTAGGTTTCTATATTGGTGAAACATAAGAAATGACAAGAAGAAACCCATAAGGAATGGTGAAACATGCTCACCATTGTAATACTCCATCAGATATCTGCCAAGCCATGCTCAAATCTATGGGTTTACCCTCGACAAGTTCACACTGAATGTGTTCCACTCCCCAATGAAGAGTAAAATAACACAACTAGATGATATCCTGAGGAACCAGGCTACAGACAGTGAGGAATTTACTTGCTCTACTACCAAAGATCTATGAGTCAAACTTGATCTAGCACCATATTACAAAGTCTCTATGAGGCTAAACTCTCTCTAAGACCATATTACAATGATCTCTATGAATAGGCATGTGCCCTTAACCATGTCCAGAGGCCGATCCCTTACACCAAGCAAAACTCAATCCTGACAATAGCATCAAGCTCTGTGTGTGTGTGTGTGTAAGCACCATATTACAAAGTCTCTATGAGGCTAACCTCTCTCTAAGGCCATATTACAAAGTCTCTATGAGGCTAACCTCTCTCTAAGGCCATATTACAATGATCTCTATGAGTAGGTATGTGACCTTAACCATGTCCAGATGCCGATCTCTTGCACCAAGCAAAACAATAGCATCAAGCTGTGTGCGCGCGCGTGTGTGTGTGTAGGTGCACCCCCCCACCCCAAACAAGTGTGTGTGCGCGCACAGTGAAGGAAGCCTCGATGCACATCATCATAAAACCATGCGTACTGAGCATCTGTATAATACACCGGTTTCTGAAAGCGATACATGTACAAGGCTATGCAAAAAAGGTTTCAAAAGAAAGTACCTTGCCCTTCCTTCTTAGAGCGTATATACTCAGAAATGTCTGCCCATGGACTGCCAGATACAGTAAGCGCATACAAGCTTCTGGGAGATGTATACGTACACGGCAAAGGAGAGGCTCATGAGGATGATGTCCCGGATGTCGCCGTTCTCACGGGGGGCCATGTTGCCGGCAAGATCTTGCAAGAGGAGAGGCAGGGCGCGGGGCCGGGGCTGCGGCCGCTGTGTTTTGGGAAGCAACTTCGGCTGTGAAGAAACCGGGGGCGGGTCGTCTGATGGCTTGGAAGATCCGATGAGGCCCGGTCCATCAACGACTGGGGCATCTTCATCTCTTTCAGTCTTTTCGCAACTGTGAGAAGAGGAGGAAATCCGGGGAGGCGGCGTTACAGGCCGCGACGACACACGCAGGAGAGATCTACTGCGTGAGGAAGAGAAGCGGGCACAGGCTGGCACGAGTGATGAAGAAGAGGCGATTGATGGAGGAGAGGGGTGTGGCTCTGCTCTAAGGAAGGGGCCTCCTCCTGCAAAACACGAGTCGTGGGAGGACACTATGGGTGCGGCCATGAAGGAGCTTGGAAAAGGCTGTGGTGAGATATGAAGAAGATATGCCCATGTAGCTAACTAAAGCCACGGTGCCACCCCATTCCTTTCCACGTGGACATCGGATTGTTGACTCTACGCCACTGTTAGTGAGGAGATTTTGGGCATTAATGTTGTTTTATATGATTATTATTATGCATTAGTCACTATTTAGATTGCCCATTCCGGACGTTAATGATTTGAGGTTGTTTAAGCTCCCACAAATAGGGCCCTACAATGAGTGTAAATCATTAATTACTTTTGAGTAGGTTCATAGAGGTTAATGTGAATAATGCTTTTGTAATGACTTTCTCATCAACCGTCACCTTCTTTCTCTCTTTTAGCCTATGCATATGTCTCCGACCTGGGTTCGGTCTGGCAAAAGAGTGACCAATCCGACCTCACTTCGGATGGAGTGGTATCTCGCACATGATCTCCAAAAAGTCCGACCTGTGGCAAAGAACCTGATGGACGTCGTTGGCCGAACATCGTCGGATGGATCTCGCACATGAAAGTCTAACTGGCCGACCAAGCACGAAGAGAACGAAGAGAAACGCCCCTTGGATGGCCTTATATATGTCTGGTGGGCATCTTCGATCGCCCCCACAACAGCGTGCAATTGTAGTGCCTAAGAATGATCCCCCCACCATAGCTTGCAGCATCCTGCGAGATTACTACCAAGATTTATTGGGAGCCGCTGCTGGGGTACACAAGCACTGCCCTACACATGGGGGGGCACCAAGTAATAGTAACCACAACCATAGCAAGCTTTGGCAGGCCGCCTACGTCAAGGCCTTCTACAATAACCTGCACACCTTCTTGTGCGGCTACAACCATTGGATGTTGTTCGAGGAGCGTATCGAAATTTTGAATCCACAGGTGATTTCTTGAAACTATCTATGGATGCAGATTACTTATAGCTCTAGTTGTTTGGGAGATAAGATTTTTCAAAGATCCTAGAGACCGTAATGCATTCATCACTATGACATCGTGTGCAAGGAATTTGTAACTCTACCATTTCGGGCATTAACAATTTGAGGTTGCTTTATATTCCCACATTGAAATATATTCGTCTTTATGAGATTGTGGCCAAGTTTTAAGAGGAATTTGTAACTGTCAAGTTTGAGAACCCCAATTAAAAGGCTTGTAGCCCACTTTTATAATTGAAGGCTGGCTGTTAGTTAACACATTCTTACGACAACTATGTCCGCACATTTATATAATGGGCGCCGGTACTATATTGTAAATCCTGTCATTTGATGAGGGAAATTCCCTTAAGACACTCCCAACAAGTATTGAGCTTCGACAAAAGAATCTTAGTTAGTTTGCCAAACCATAGAGAAAAGCCTTGTAACTATGTTTTGGGTGCCCCGGGTCACTTACTCCCGAGCGGCCTAGTGGGAAAAGCCTTAGAACTATAGAAGCCAATTTCTCTTTATTGTTACTCATTCTCCCAATTGTGCAATAGAAGTGGAGTGCTCTCTCTCCCTCTTTCTTGCAATTCTAATCTAACATGTGTGGTGTGCTTATAGTTAGGGTTTAGAAGTGATTAGTGCTAATCACTTGTTCTCTCTTGTTTTCCTCTTGCTTCCTCTCTCCCTCTTGCTTGAGTGATTAGGCTACCAATGCGATCGTCTTCCACGAAGATTCCACATGATCTTCGCGAGAGAGGTTGCATCACCCATTGGATTAGAGCAACTGGATATGTAATTCTAAACCAGGAGTGTCCACAGGAGCTAGTACATGTCTTAATATGTCGCATAGTGAGGTTGCCCACAAGAGGTTTTGTTTATAGCTATCCCTATGACATTGTCCCACCATGGAATCTCTGCACATGTGTTTGATGAGATGATTTTCCCTTCATTAAGACCTTATGTATTATTGTGTATATGTTGCATGTATGTCATTATTATGTCTTTTGTGTGTCATTTTGGTACCATGTAGATGGAGAGAAGCATATATTACTTCAGATTTGTGAGACAATCTGAGACGATAATGGCCAAGCGCTTTGGCTTCTCCTTAGACACCCTGGTGAATGTGCAATGTATAACGTAGATTGGAAAGGCGTCTGGACAAGAGGTAAGCAACACTAACCATAGAGGTTGCCATTGAGCATCACTTTTTGCTACAAAAAATTATCTCATACTCTTGTACACAGATATATCCCCTCGTTATCATTGCTACCTTCACAGGCATAGTTGAAAAAAACCATACAGAACCTTTCTCACCTGATTATATGATTGATCCTTACAACATGATGCACTGGGGTAGATGCCCAAATGGGACAACATGGCAAGGTATGGAGTTAACATTTTTGTGCTCCAAAATAAGGGCGTTAAATTTTTTGGTGGAATTAAGAGATGTTTCTCTTTGCAAGCGGATCTCAATGTAGATATGGCTTTTGGGATAGTCGTGTCATGTAAAAAAAGGGCAACTGATAGTAGAGCTTTATGCTGGATGTGGAGATTGTGATATGGTAGCAAAAAAATTAGACATGAACATTGTTTGTATTGATCCCAAAGAGGACGTAGTGGAGGGTGTCTTGATAAAGATTTCATTATAGTGCAATAAACATATTTATTTGTGAATATTCAAGTGATTGGGTTTAGCGTTTGTTTATGACTGTGAAACATATTTATTTGTGAATATTCAAGTGACTGGGTTTAGTGATTGTTTATGACACAATCATAAACAATCGCTAAACCCAGTCACTTGAATATTCACAAATAAATATGTTTCACAATCATAAACAATCGCCAAACCCAGTCACTTGAATATTCACAAATAAATATGTTTACTACACTACAATGAAATCTTCATTGTAGTGCAGTAAACATATTTATTTGTGAATAGTCAAGTGACTGGGTTTAGCAATTATTTATGATTATGTCATGATCTTATTTTTCATATTAAAAGAGAGAGAAAGAGGGCGAGAGCAATGCATGTTAGGGTTTTTCAATAAGACATCATTCACAGTTGAACGACGGTTATGTACAACATGTCATACAAACCAATAAAGAATCAACATTTTCTGTATGTGTGGATGAATAAGGTAGTGAAGAGTTTGTAGACTCAAGGATCTGTACGCAAAACATGAGTTAAGTGTGCTATGTTGAGAAATGAGAAGGAAATATAGAGAGAGTAAGCAAAGAGGACACATAGAGAGAGAGAGAGAGAGAGAGAGAGAGAGAGAGAGAGAGAGAGAGAGAGAGAGAGCAAAGAGAAGGACAGAAAGACAAAAAGGGTGAGAAATAGAGAGAGAAAAGAGAAGGGTACAGAGAGAGATAGGGAGAGGATAGAGAGAGTGAGCAAATAGAATGATAGAGAGATTGAGACACAGGGAGAGGATAGAGAGAGCTACAAAAGAGAGATAAGGATAGAGAGAGTGAGAAAAGAGAAGGATAGAGAGAGAGGGGGGAGGATAGAGAGAGTGAGTAAAGAGAATGAGAGAGAGAGAGAGAGAGAGAGAGAGAGAGCGAGAGAGAGAGAGAGAGAGAGAGAGAGAGAGAGAGAGAGCTAGAGCCAAGAGAAGGATAGAGAGAGGGGGGAGGATAGAGAGAGGGGGGGAGGATAGAGAGAGTGAGTAAAGAGAAGGATATAGAGAGTGAGCGAGGGAGGATAGAGAGAGTGAGAAAAGAGAAGCATAGAGAGAGTGGAGGGGGAGAATAGAGAGAGTTAGAAAAGAGAAGCATAGAGAGAGTGGAGGGGGAGAATAGAGAGAGTTAGAAAAGAGAGAGAGAAGGATATGGAGAGTTAGCGAGGGAGGATAGAGAGAGTGAGTAAAGAGAAGGATAGAGAGAGCGAGCAAAGAAATGGAGAGAGAGAGAGAGAGAGAGAGAGAGAGAGAGAAGAGAAGGATTGAGAGAGTTAGCGAGGGAGGATAGAGAGAGTGAGTAAAGAGAAGGATAAAGAGAGTTAGCGAGGGAGGATAGAGAGAGTGAGTAAAGAGAAGGATAAAGAGAGTGAGAAAAGAGATGGATAGAGAGAGAGAGAGAGAGAGAGAGAGAGAGAGAGAGAGAGAGAGAGAGAGAGAGAGAGAGGGATGGTAGATAGAGAGAGCAAAGAGATAGATATCGAGAGATAAGAGCAAAAAAAAGACTTAGATGTTGGTTGGAGATAGGAGAGGAGAGGAAGGGACAGTGTTGGTTGGAGAGGAGAGGAGAGGAAGGGACAATGGTAATAGATAGAGAGAGAAAGGAAGGAGCAAGGTTGGTGGTGGAGGGGGCTGGGCTGGGCTAGGCTGGGCAGAGATGGTAGTGGCAATAGTTAGAGAGAGATTGTTCAAGTAGAGAGAAAGGGAAGCCAAGAAAATCTCCCTCCACCAGGCTCCCTTGGTGACCCCATCCCTTGTTTGTTTGTATGCACGTGGTGATGAATTGCTTATGTGTGATGAATTGCTTGTGCATGCTTGCTTTCATTTGAGTACCTTGTGTTTGTTTGTATGCATGTGGTGATGAATTGCTTGTGTGTGATGTGAGCAATGTGTGTATGCTTTCTTTCATTTGAGTAGCTTTTATATTCTTCGATTAGGAGTAGAGAGTGGCTTCAAGCTTTCTAGCTTAGCCATGGTCTATGGAAGGGCTATCATGGAGGATTGAAGGCTCAAACTAGAGGGATTGACACACACCTCTAGGCTTCTCTTACCACTCGTCTTAATAACAAGGGACTTCCATGCTTCAAGAAAGAGGTCAGCAAACGACGCTTCATAGATTTGGCTAGAAGGCTCACTTGATGGTGATCAAATGGTGCCATTGTCAAGGAAGGAACTCATCTTGAAGGAGGAAGAGATTCCATTTCATTTTCTTTCATTATCACATAACTTTATCCTTGGATGAAAATCCTTATTTTTTAGAAGGATGTGTGTTTGAGTGTAGATTTGAGTGCATGGGAGTGTGTTTGTATGTGATTAGAGTGTGGAAGATTTGATTGCGTAGAGTAGATTTTTGGTTTGATTCTTTAACTCATAGATGATTCTGGATGGTTGAGTTGATCTCCCCTTAGCAAGATTGAGACTGGAAATCTCTCTTGTATGGCATTTCCATGGTTATATTGAGTTTTAGAGTAAGAAAATTAGGTAAATTAGGCTAAATTAGGCAAATTAAGCTAAAACTAGGATTTTTTTTCCACTATGTCCAAAGGGCTAGTTTGCCTAATTCAACTGAAAATCCCCCAATAATCCATATTTTGGCTAGCAAGGTATAATAACCCTTTAGGAATCATCATTAAAACAAGTATAATAACCCTTTAAGAATTATCATTAAGACAGGTATAGGCCAAAAATTTTTAAAAAGGCAAAAATGGATGAAAATAGCTAATTGGAAAGTTGAATCGTGGACTGTCTTGGTTGAATCATTTTACTAAAAGTTGGATTATTTTGTAGTTGGGTCGTCCGATTTGACCCTAGAAGTCTAATAGTTGAGTAAGGAGCTCCAATTGTTGGTTAGTTGCATTAAACATGTAATAAAGTGTCTTAAAATGGGCATGAAAGTGGATTTATCCACTGACACCACGATCAAACAAAGATTAATCAAGGAATTTCAGTCATTTAATGCATTGAAAATGAGGAGCACAAACTCTGAGGACTGTCAAATCACTGACAATGCACAAATTTAAATCGTGAATCATGGCAGCATGGATCGTGCGATTCATGTATGACTCGTGGATCGTGAATTGCCCAAACTTGAATCGTCCATGTCATCATTTAACCTTGATTGGTCTAACTAGAACAAGGTATGTCTTGATTCAAGTTGGATCCAGGGAGCTGACATGCAAACTATAGTTAGACTCGTGCATGCCTCCCCCAGTTAGGGTTTTCGCCTTCCTCTATGCCTCCTACCCAGCGACTGCGTCTGCTGGCTCTAGCATCCTCTTTCTCCTCTCTCGACTTCGTCCCCCCCTCAGGTGCATGGGCACCAAGTGGAGGGGAACCCCCACTTTGCTCAGGGTGCACGGTTCTGGTTTGCATTGATCTCACCTCTGGTCAAAAGTACTCAAGCCATAGTGTTTCAATAGTTTCTACAGTGGGGCCACCTACCATGGATGGGAATCGAGAAGCGATGCTGGAATATGAGCAGGTGTTAGAAGACTTCCTGGATACCAAAAAACAACTGAAAGATTCCAGAGCCCGAGTGGAAGAACTAAATCTAATGCTGCTCAGAAGCAAGTCGAAGAAGATGCATAGACCAACAAGCAATCTCCAGCAAAGGTAGCGGCCCCATCAGGTAATCCCTCTTCCATTAAACCTCTGGTGTGTCTTCCACCAGATCTGGTTCAATCTATGATGGAAATGGATTATACAGCCTAGTGCTTAGTAGGGTTATTGTTCGGTCCATGACCTCCAGTAGATTTCCTCAGGGGTTGGGTCAAAGACAATTGGTTCTCCATTGGTATTGAGGTAGGCATCATCCAAGCCCTCCCAAATGGGTATTACCTCTTTCTGTTCAAAGACTCAAATATGGCTCTAAAGGTTATGGGGTCAAGGCAATGGATGTATAAGAACATCCCTTTCTGTTTCTTCAGTTGGTCCAAAAACTTTAACCCTCAGGGTCCAAAGCCTTTAGCCTATCCTATGTGGGTAGAACTACCCAACCTGCCTTTTTACTTGTGCCCTTGGCTCAAAAAAATTATATCCCCCACATAGGGAAAATTCTAGGCATGAGGCCCAAAAACGATTACAACTCGGCTTGACATCCTCAAGTCCTTGTGGAAGTGGATCTAGATAGGCCCCTAATAGATGAGATTGAAATCAATTGCGGTGGTTCAGCAAAGCATTTTGTATAAACACCTACCAAATGCTTGCTTCCACCAATGTGGAAAGAAAGGGCATATTATCAGAGAGTGTCCTACTAAATACCCCAATTTGAGTGCCATTAGTTCCCCTAATCTTCCAACAGCCAGCAACAAAGGTCAGTCTGTTGGAGTGACTAATAATCTGACCGTGCCCCCCAGCTTGCTTACTTTACCTCAAAAGACAAGGGACAAAAGTTTACCATACCCAACAGGAGGAAGACCTTTAGACATAATAGGTCGGGTAACCAGAGGGCTTTTGCTAATTCCTTCACCTTGCTAGACAACGTCTCGGACCCTGAAGACTCGGTTAACTCCCAAGAGTTCATTCAATCCACGCCTCTGGATAGATCTAGAATTCTGGCCGAAACTAATCAAATGGACCATGATGACTGGTTTCTCCCTTCCCATGCAATGATGGCTGGAACGATGGGAGATGAGCAAGACAGGGACAGGGATGATCAGTCTCTGTCTGATACAAAAAATGGTATTCCCAAAGAAATGGAGATAGTTAAGGAATTGAAAAGAATGCATGCTTCTCAAGTTGGATCCACCACACCTCAAGCTACCTCCAAAGTGGGACCTAAAAAGGTCAACACTCAAAAAAAAGGCAAATGAGATGCACCACTCTGAATGTTAAGGGGCTCATGGACCTCTCAGAAGTTCAACTAGTGAAACAATGGCTAAGGAAACAAGGTATATTTGACTTCATAGCTCTAACTAAAGTCAAAGTTAGTGGGGATGAGCTTGAAAAAAGGTTGCTCAACATTTCTAAAGATCACATCTGGATCTACATAGCCCACTGCAAGGGATCTAGAGGAGTGGTTGTGGGTGCATGTGGACCATCAGAATGAACTGAAGGAACATATGATTAGTGGGTGCATGTGGACCATCAGAATGAACTGAAGGAACATATGATTAGTGGGCTGCATTTGAAATGACCACCTTCTTCTTCATTGGTATTTATGCTGGAGGTGCTTAGGCTATCAGAATCAGAAATTGGGGTACCTTGAGAAGTGTTCCTGAACCTATCATCCTAATGGGGGATTTCAATATGGTGGAATCGAAAAATGACAGGCTAAGAAGTTTGGGTCGTCATAAAAGGGGCAAAGCTCCAAGCTTGGCAACTCACGACTGACCACTTTGGGCTATGTGACGTAGGGAATATTGGTGAATACACGTGGTAGAATTATGCCCATGGGGACTTGACCAGGAAAGCTAGATTGGATAGAGGATGTATCAGCAAGACCTTGGATGTGAATGTGGAACTGATGTTTCTACTTGCCTCTCAGATCACTACTCCATTATATTAGTGTTGGATAACCATGACAAAAAGGTCTCTAATTAGTGGTTCCACACAGATCCAGCCCTATTTAAAATGCCTATTGTGTAGGAGGAAGTCAAAAGAATCTAGACGAAATTCTTCAGCTGTGCTCTTACCCCTGCAAGGGCATGGAGTTTGGCCATCAAATCTACCCAAGGCCTGTTGATATGCATCAAGAAAGAGGTAACCAGAATCAAGAAAAACAAAACAGACTTGCTTTATCTGAAACTAAAAGAGTTGAAAGTTATAGCCAATAAGGAAGACCCTTCAAGAAGTTGTTTTAGTAATAGGGCTGAAATTAGGAGAGGAGGAGTTATCTCAGAAGTAGGCCTTCCTACTCTTTAGAGATTGGTGGGCTGGAAAAGCTCACCTACCCACTCTTGAGATGTTCAAAATGCTGAAAGTCAAACAATGTAAGGATGCAATCCCTACCTTGCATGATCCTAACAATTCGGGTAACTCCTCTGAGGAAGGGAACATAATAAGGGTCTTCAAGCGCTTTAACAACATATTTAGTAATGGGGGAGGGGTGACCAAGGACCACCACAACTCAAATGCATTGCCCTCATAGGGCAGGGCAGGAAGCCAACCATTCTTGACACACTAGCTAAAGAGCTAGAAAACAATATCTCCAAAGAGGAGATTAGTAAGGCCATAGACTGCCTAAAGGTGAGGAAAAGCCCAAGTGTTGATGGCATGCACGCTGAATTCTACAAGACATTCAAGGATATATTGTTGTCTCCCTTACTAGCTGTGTGGCAGGAGGCTCTCTCTTTCGGGTATTTGCCCCTCAATCAATCAGAGTTGGATAAAACTTATCCATAAAAGAAAGGACAGAAGAATGATTTGAGCAATTGGAGGCCTATTACTATGTTAAACTGTGCATACAAAATATTTTCCAAGGCCTTAGCTCTGAGGTTGTCCAATCAGCTGAAGAATTGGATTAGACAGGAGCAGAAGGGATTCATCAAAGGAAGATACATTCTGGATGCCATTATCACTCTGTGGAGGGCATGGAGTATTCAAAAGAATCTGAAATGGACTACATCTTTTTTAAAATTGACTTTGATAAAGCCTATGATAGGCTCAGTTGGCATTATTTCATTCAAATGGTTAGTACTCTTTTTGGAAATGCCACAACTAGGGTAAATGTCAATGGAGTGCTTTCTGGTGCTTTATCCCTTAGCCAATCTATTAGACAAGGCTTCCCTTTAGCACCCCTCCTCTATGCTATTGCTACTACAGATGGTCTGAATTGGCTGATTAAAGATAGGATGGAGAAAGGGGTCATGAATGTCATCTCTCTTCCCAACAATAAGCAGTTATGCACCCAAATGTTTGCTGATGATACAAATGCTATGGTTGCTAATAATGAGCTAAGTATAAGGTGCTTCTGGGAATGCTTGGACATTTATTGCAGGGCATTTGGATTTGTTATTAACCATAAGAAAATAGGTATCAGGACTCTCAATGATAAGCCTCTTGATTGGCTAATCCATGCTGGTTGTTTTGCAAGGCCCTGGAAGAGGGAGTGATTTTAAGACTGTTGGCCATTCCTATGGGTTTCAAGGTCACCTTGAAGCAGAAATGGCTATGGGTGTTAAATAAGGTGGAAGGGAAACTGGCCAAATGGCAGAAAATGCACCTGAACCTGGGGGCCAGAAAGATGGTAATCAACCATTTCATTATCCCTTCTATCATCTACTTTCTCAGCTAGAGACCTCTTGAATCTGATTTATTTTCAATTCATAAGGTTATGCAGGAACTATCTATGAGGAGGAGACCCCTGGATTAGGAAAATCCCTAAAGTCAGGTGGGAATGGTGCTGTTTGGAAACTGGTAAAGGGGGACTTGGTATCGAAGATATGTCTAACGTAGCTAATAGACTGGTTGCCAAATGGGTGTTGAGAAGCTTTCTCTACCCCTCTGAAGACTTGGCATGGTTGATCACTAGATATCTTGATCAATTCTAGCTCAAACTATTCCCTAAGTGGAAGAACCTCCTCCCATTCACAATTATGGCAAGAAAATTCATGGTGAAACCGGTCGGTCTCTTCGCTCTGGTTGGCCTAGAATGCTGTTAAGACTGACCTTATCATTTATGAGAAACCTAGTTACACCTGGGGTATACATGGGAGAGATTCCATCCGGTGGCCAAGCATTCCCCTCCCCCCAATTGATAATGCCCAGGCTGAAGAGGCTTTGAGGGTGCACAAGAAAGGCATTTGAAGCCGGTGGGATATCTAGGACAAAGACATCAATTCTTGGGATGTCCAGAGCTGATATGGTCAAACACTATAATGTCACCTATGCAGAATTAGACCTTATCGGGGCATAGGAAAGGCATTTGAAGTCGGTGGGATATCTAGGACAAAGACATCAATTCTTGAATGTCCAGAGCTGATATGGTCAAACACTATAATGTCACCTATGCAAAATTAGACCTTATCAGGGCAAGAATCAGCTTATGGCACCAATCAGACACTTGGCTACTATCTATTAAAGATATGCCAATACACAAAGCATTCCAATGGAAGAGTCAAAAGGACCTACTACCTATCCCTTCCAAACAGGGGAATTCTCCTATCCATTGCACTTTAAACAAGAGATGGGGAATCCTTCAGGATAGAGCACAATGGTGTTTTCTATTTGGTAAGTTATGGAATAAATATGTGGAATCAAAAAAAGCATGCTTGGCCTAGTTGATTATGCTCAGATCTATTTGGACTCAGCTTAAAGCTCTTAGACTTATATTGGGGATGGGAAATGCTATAGATGCAAGGATTTTGAGGATGACCTGCACATATTCATGCACTGCCCTATAGTAACGGAATGCTTTGAGGCATTGGCCAAATGCATTCAGTTATGGAATGGCTACACCCTTGGTTGGAAAAACCTGTTACTTTTGGAGAAGGCATTGGTTGCAATTTGGAATTGTGGGTTGTCTTGAGAACTAAACTATTATGGTGCTTGTGGTTACATAGACTTGAATCCATTTTAACAGTATGCCTACTAATAGCATCAGGCTGAAAGAGAACTTGATACATGCAGGTGAAAGAATCATACAAAGGCAGTTGAAAGAGCTGGACACCAAACTTCTTCGTCTGCATAAGAAAGCTAAAGGAAGGCAAGTGGACCAGGTGATACAAAAAATTCAGGAACTATTGTTGATGAGAGAGAGTCGGTTATCTCCAAGGATGTGATGCTTATTAAAGCACTCTATATGTTGTAATTGCCTCATCTAACTTCTTAATATAAGTTGCCCCTTATTTGAAAAAAAAAGGTATGTCTTGATTAGTGCAATTGCAATTAGAGAATATTTGGTCATAATTGCACCCAAGTCAAGGTCATCATTGCACTAGAATCAAGAAAATCATTGTGCGGGATTTGATGTGATATCACATGAGGTGTCAGAATCATCGATCATAAATTGTGAATTATTTGAGTCTTGAATCACCAACCATCAATTGTGGACTTCTGAAATCGTGACTGGTCTTTGATCGTCCGATTCCAAATCCTAAATCACCCGATCCAAGATGTGGAACAATGAATCATATGATATTTCTAAATTGTGAATCGTAGTTGTCTCAGATTATTGATCCATGTTTATAAATCATCAGATTCACTTGTTAAGAAAAAATCATAGAGACATCTTAAATCAGTTTGAGGAGAGTATCTCTCAAGACCAGATTGCTCTAAGTTGACCAAGTTTCTTTTTATTGATCACCTTGATCTATTTGATTGCTTCCTAATTCACATTAAGAAAACCTTAAAAAACCATAAAAACAAAAAAAAAATAGAAAGCCCAAAAACTCAAAAAGGTCCAAAACCTTTTGTAAAACCATTAAAAAAATAAAAAAACAAGAAAAACAAAAAACATTGAAAAACAAAAAAAAAATCCCATAAAAAGGACCTCAACACGTGATTCTGTCACTTGTTAGCATAGCCTTGCTAACATGAGGGAAAACACATGCTCCTACACACTAGCCAATGGAGTACATATGTACACATGAGCATGGAGTAGGAAGCATGGATCAAGAACAAGATAAAGATACAAGCAAAACATCATCATAGTGTATTCCATTTCCATGTATCACATTATGTATCCAATTTGCATACAAGAGGGGTTTTATATATCTATCCAACCATGTGACTCTTGGGATACCCATGTGACTATTGGGCTCCCATAACCTCCACAAGATCCTAACTCCCCACTAGCCCTCTTATAACCACTTCTTGATATGACATCTTTTAATGAACAAATCCCACAACTCATTAGCCTAAGCTAATGCTAGTAATGCTAGGGGGTGTTCACACCCAAGCTAATGCCAAAATGCTAGGGGGTGTTCGCACCAGTCAACACTCTCTTCCCTTATGTTCAGTTGGGGGTGTACAATCTCTTATCAATACCAAGGTACATCATGATAAGTGGCTCTACTAGAAGGTACAATGCAAGCAAGCCATTTCAAGTCATACAATATAATCATGTAGAACCACATAAAACTGATAGTAGACCAAAGAGATGGTGGGACGATGATTTCCATCGATCTGAAGAAGAATCCACAAGTATATGCTGATGAAGAATCTCATCCATGGGCACTCAAGCGTGCTACCATCTGTGCTGGTGGAGCTTCATCTCAAAATTTTGTAAAGTGAGTCCTCCCTTGGGTCAATATAATCATGTAGAACCACATAAAACTTATGGTAGACCAAGGAGATGGTGGGACGATGATTTCCAACAATCCGATGAAGAATGCACAAGTATATGCTGATGAAGAATCTTGTCCATGGGCACTCAAGTGTGCTACCATATATGACAGTGGAGCTTTATCTCTGGAAGTCCATAAAGTGAGTCCTCCCTTGGGTCCTGAAATTACAACATCCAAGTAACTGCGTTCTAGAAATCATTACATCATTTTTGTATGCTTTTTAACATTTTCACTTTGGTTTATATTATGTTCGTTTCTTTTCCTTACAGGCAACTCGGTAGGGACCTCGGTGAGATTTTCCTTTGGACCTCATGCCTTCTTGCTTGTCTAAAGGGCGTCTCGGTAGGTATCTCACTAAGTTTTCTCCTCTAGCTTTCATGCCTCTTGATCCGGGACTTATAAGTGACTCAGTAGGGATATTCAAATGGGCTTCCTCCAGACCTCATGCCTTCTCACTCAGTCTTATAGTCGTCTTGTTAGTATCCTCAGTGAGACTCTTTCTCTGGCCCTCATGCCTCATTTTTGGACTTACAGGTGACACGGTCGGGACCTCGCATGGGCTTCCTCTGGACCTCATGCCTTCTTCCTTTGGGACTTATAGGCGACTTAGTAGGGATATTCAATGGGCTTCCTCCAGACCTCATGCCTTCTCACTCGGTCCCATTGTGATCGCCAAAGTGTTAGCATAGCCTTGCTAACATGGGGGAAAACACATGCTCCTACACACATAGCCATGGAGTACACATGTACACATGATCATGGAGTAGGAGGCATGGATCAAGAACAAGATAAAGACACAATATAAAGATACAAGCAAAACATCATAGTGTATTCCATTTTCATGTATCATATTGTGTATCCAATTTGCATACAAGAGGGGATTTATATAGCCATCCAACCATGTGACTCTTGGGATACCCATGTGATTATTGGGATACCCATGTGACTATTGGGCTCCCATAACCTCCACAAGATCCTAACTCCCCACTAGCCACTTCTTAATATGACATCTTTTAATGACCAAATCCTATAACTCATTAGCCTAAGTTAATACTAGTACTGCTAGGGGGTGTTCACTCCCAAGCTAATGCCAAAATGCTAGGGGGTGTTCACACTAGTGTCAACAACACTTGATCAAGTGCTTATGCAGGCTAATTCATTGCTCAGTCCTATTCCAATCCTACTTTTGAGCATAATATGTTGTCATATGCTTTGACACTAGGAAGTGGTATTGGACTAGTTAACCACCCTAATGACAACAGACACCAATTCTGAATCAGATCAAGAGTCCTTCACCATTGCGGAAGGGTCTAGATCAATGCTATGGGGTATAAATCCTGTAGAAAGAAGAAATGGAATCGTGGGAATGTCAGGTCGTTATTAGTGAATCTTCTAAAAGAGCTGAGAAAACCCAAGTACATCATAAGACATGTGAGAGGAGAGCTGCTAATGAGGGCAGTGAGAAAGAACACAAATCCATACTTCAAGTGAGACCTATGTGTTACAATGCTATGGTTATCATGATACTATTTGAAACCCAATCTATATAGACCTCAATGGGATACTCCTAGAATGAAGGTCACTCCCGATGTGAACTGCTTGTCTTGGATAACCGAAGAGTAGTTATTGTCTCGAGAAATGGCCATGAAGTCTATGTGGATGAAGAAGGAAGCTCATATGAACCTATACAAGAATTGGTCCTCATTAAGTCAAGTGAAGTATCTACCATGGGAGAAGGACCTCATCAGGTCCATGAAACATTAAGAGCTCATTAGAACTCAGCCTTCATGAGAGCATAGTAGATAAATTATTCTTGAGGAGGGTTTAAGCTAATCAAGGGGACATAGATCACTATGAGGATGCCTTTGGCAACCTCTTTGTCATTAACAATTTTGTGTAATTGAAACCTCAAGTTTTCAAATGTGACCCTAAGGTAGCAACAAATGCTATCATTCGACGATAGATCATATAACTTCTGTGAACAAATATGGCAATATGTATGCCCCAAGAGTAGCCAAAGAAGTTTGAGACATGGAAAGGTCTGGGCAGGGGGGAGTCATTCTATCTCATGCTAATTGAGAATATGGAACTTTAAGACTAAGGGAAGAAAAAGCTTAGTGAAAGAAAAAACTTTTAAATCAAGAGGAGAATTCTCATTCTACTCCACTAGAGAAACCATGCACAGACCAAAAGCCAAGGTAAGAATTCTCTCTACTTTAGATCCAATAAGGAAAGGGCATCTAGCTTCCACTAGAACTAGAACTAGAACTAGAACTATTAAGCGAGAACCCGTGCCTATAAAAAGAACCATAATAGCAAGCATACCAGTAACGCATGGAGTGCCGACATATGGGTATCCCATGACACATGTAAGCTTTGTGCCTCTCGAGCCACTAGGAGAAACATGTAATGATGTATTAGCTTATAGGTATACAGGACCATCCTATACCCATGTGCCTCTTAGGGTTAAGACAAGATATGCAATCACTATGGCTCTCGAGCCAATAGTAGAACCAATCAAAACAAGGCTAGGGCAACTCACATAGAAGACTCATTGAGGTTGTACCAATGGTAGTTAGACCAATAAGAGGAACGAGAGAGCAAGAAGAGAATGGCCATCTTAGAATTAAACCTTCTCTCATAGCCAACATAATTTTGAAGTTTGATGGGAACCAAGATCCCCACAGTCACTTGTGGCAGCTTTAAGCAAGTCTATACTGTAGAAAAGGGTGACTGATCCTTGAACCAAGATTGATGCTTTTGGATTGACCCTAGAAAATAATGCTTTGCTTTGGTTTAAAATGTTAGATGACTTGCAAAAAAGAGACCATAGAGGATTTAGAACTAGCATTCACAACCAGATTCTCCAAAAAGGGTGTTAAGAATAGCTCTGTGACCCAACTATATCAATTTATGTGCAGATTGAACATGAAAATGTGAGAGATTGCATCAATCGCTTTAAGACCTCAAACAAGAGATGTCTTGGTAAAGGGAAACCTAGCCAAACCAAGCTGGTATCCTTGTCCTTTAAGGGATTTGGGAGCAAGAGCAATTGCATAATACGTTGTATGCTAAGGGGCGTCGAACATTGGTATAATGCTGCCTAGATTCCATAGATTTTGATGATAACTTTATGGGCATCCTAACCATGAAAGGCCAAAACAAATCCTAGTGTTAAAATCCATGACTCAAAGAGAGCCTAAGAGCCTAAAAGTGCTGAGGACATAGCCAATGTTGTGATCAAAGGCCTTGAAGGAGTATTAAAAGCCACTTTGAGGAAAACGAGCCATCCTCATTTGTCTTTGAGATGAGAAATGATGTGGTGTGCTATTTTGTAAAAGCAACCACACTAGTCAATGAATGTCCAGTTCTAAGGGCTAGAGTGTCAGCTCTATCGGCACCTCCTTAACCATTAGCTTTATCAACCCCACCACCCAAAACAAAAATCGCTATGGTTAATAGAAACCCAATTATTGCTAGGAAACCTTATAGGTACATGGAGATTCCACCTCCAGTTTTAGTTTCTCAACTAGAGCCATCATAGGAACCACTCCTATGAGGCTAGTTGAGATAGAGCCAATCATAGAAGAACCCCCTAGCACACCAAACTTCTATGTGGAACACCCTGATTTAGCTATAGGAAGTCCACTGCGAGAAGTGAGTACTACGTAGCACAATCAAGAAATTTGATGCTAAATACTCACAAATTGACCACCTTCATGCAAATTTCATCAAGAGACTATCACAAGCAAGAGAGGTAAGCTTCATTTAGTATGCTTTAGATGCCAAGGACCTCATAGGGTAGGTTGAATGCCCAATTAAAGCTACCTCTTAGCCAATAACAGCTAATACATCACTGATGGATAGGTAGTTTACTAAGTGTGGCATTGATCATTTAATCAATGAATGTATTTTTAAGCCAACAACTCCAAATCTAATAGTGAACACATCAACACCCTCAGAAGGTTGGTAATCATCAGCGTTATATGCCATTTTTCTTATTTTGACAAAGAAAAGGAAGTACTATTGAATGTTGTGACAAGGGCTCAGGCCAAACAACTTACAAGATCAAACAACCCTGTTCGTAACTTCTTGAGCATGAGAATCTCCGAGGAGTAACGAAGGCAAAAGGAGATGTAGGGACCATAGAAAGGGAAAGGCTAAGAACTCTCAAAAGAGCTAGGAGTTGAACCAATTAAATGAAGCACTTCCTATAGTCCTGAAAAGGGTAAGGAAATTTGAGAGAAGGACACCGAGGACCTTCCAAGATATTTTAAGGTTGGGGAAATCCAAATTCCACCACTCAAATCACTTTAAAAGAAGAATGGGGATTAGACAACCTTGATGGGCCCATCTTTATGGACCGAACAGAAGAACTAAGGGAGAGGGTTAGGAGAGCTGCGCAAGTCTATAGGGATGAGAGACCCAAACATATTAGAGATCCTAGAGATGATCCGAGCTATATAGAAATTGAAGACATCCGAGAACCTTTTATCCAAATCACTCTTGATGTAGAACGAGGTACGGAAAGCAGACTGACGTATGACTAACCCCTTTTTCAAGAAATGATAAGAATACTCAAACCCAAGGAAGGAAATCGCAAGATTGAACAAGGCATGGGAAGTGGTGCAACAGATCCAGCTAGAAATAGAAGGACCTATTGGACCAATCTCCTTGATTTTGCTAAAGATCCTATAACAAAGACCATTAGAGCTGGTGTAAGAAGCATCCCATGAAGGAAGTGTCTTTATTGAGGAATCAAAAAAAGATCTACCACTAAATTCGCACTCAGGAGAACCATTGAAAATTTAGGAAGCTCTGACAGAATAAGAAATTAAGAAGGAAATCCATGAAGCCTTTAGATCCAAAGCACCATGAGAACCAGAGAGCACTACATGACCATATCCTAAGGGAGTGGATGATTCACAACTAGCAACTTGCACTCAAAGAATCCATGAAGGGAGAAAATTGAGAAGGGAACCTGTCTAACTAGGTGTGGGTTTTGCAAAATTCAAAACGTAACTCCTTACAGGCCATGCCTTGTACATTATTTTTGAATGATGAGTTGATGATCATAGCCAATGTTCCTTCAATAAGGCCTTAACATAAGGAAGAAGCGGGATCCCTAAGAGCAATCCTCTCTGCTCTTGTGACTATCACAATGGCTAAATACTTAACATGGAAGCTAGAAGCATGGAAATACGTCCACCAATGGGATGAGAAAATAGATCGAGCCATTAGGAGAAATCAATGAGAATGATCAAGATGATGAAGAGAACCCACAGAAGATGTACAACAAGGACATACTAGCTAGTGTAGTGGGGAAGTACTTTAAAGGTGATGACATAAATGCGACCATTTCAATCAAAATAGATGGCATTACCACTATTGTAATCCTTAAACGAGGGAGTAGGAGTGAGCATAGCTACCAAAGATATGTGGCAACAAAGATGGGGATCCCCTCAAACCTTCAAAGATTATCTTAAAACTTGCACAGAGATGGTAATATAGGAATACCAATAGGAATCCTAGAAGAGGTAGAAGTAATTTTGTGTAGCCTAGCCTATGAGCACACCTTTGCTATTGCGACTTTAACAGGCCCACAAATTATGATGTGATTCTCAAACTCCCATTCATGTGTCAAATTATGACATCTACCTCGACAAGATGATTGCATCATCAAGGTGAACCTAAAGAACCACTCATATAAAGATGTAACTAAGACACATATTGATGAACTAGGGTCAGATACTATAGCACATTCAAAAGTCATAAACATGTGCCATATAAATGGACATAGCTATCAAAGGTGCAAGAAGGAGGAGGAAATTTCCATTGCTTCAATTGTTTAACCCTGAGGAGAATGAAAATTGGATGCACTTATTGGCTTCTATGGACACTTGTCCAAGGGCCACCGGGACTCAGTTCTATGAAGATAATAATGCCATTGCTTAATATCCATCATACTTGTTGCAAAACCAGAAGGACTTGAACGGATTGAGAGCTATGAAGAAACAACTCCCCAAAGAAATGTATCATTGTACCACTCAAAGGTTTTAGTGCAAACATTGAGCCCAGCTGGCCTCAAAGTTGGTAGCCTTAGTCGACTCCAAAAAGACTTCTAAGTTAGGAGAGAGAAGATGAAATAAGTCCATACAAGAGGGACAAATCAAGGAAGATTCTTGGTCCGATGAGACAGTGATCTAGAAGAGGACTAGAGACAAGTCCCTTCACATTTTAGGAACTACAAGATTGAAAATCATAAGGTATGTGCCCCAAGATTAAAAAAAGGAGAGACTGTAGGAAAACTAGGTGTATCCTATGATGGACCTGAGGATGCAAAACAAATCGATCTAGCACAGCCTGGTGATGAAGAACTTGAAAAGGTTTGGATCTCAATAGATTTGACCCTCGAGGAGGACACATAACTGACGGAGTTGTTCAAAAGCGATACAGAGGTGTGTTGGCATGGAGTTATTAATAAACCTAAAGGGAGTCCCTCCAGAAGTTTGCTAGCACACAATTCCACTTATAGATATGGCGTTAGGCCATTCAAATAAAGGCCATATACTTACAATGAAACCTATTCCAAGACTATCAAGGAAGAAGTTGGTAGACTCATTTCGCAAGTTTTGTATATAAAATAGAACACACAAATTAGGTATCACTAGGCATTATTGTACTAAAAAAGAATGGCAAGATTCGCATATGCGTGAACTTGAAGAAGGTAATTGCTACCATAGTGATAGACCATTACTCATTGCCTTACGCAAAGCATGTGATCAAAGGAGTACTAGGTAAAGAGGCTTATAGCTTCTTAGATGGATTGTCATGATACACTCAAGCATCCTTCGACTCAAAAGATGCTTATAGTTTCATATCCATTGACCCAAAAGATCAACATAAGACTACATTGACAATAAAATGGGGAATGTTCACATATAGAGTAATGCCATTTGGATTCACAAACATGTGAGATATGTTCCAACAAAGAAGACTTGCAGAAATGCTTAGAGGTCTTCATGGATGACCTTTGTGTGAACTCAAAGTTGAAAAAAGAGCATATTCGCTATTCGGTGATAGGTGTTTGAAAGATGTTAATATAAATCCGTGCCAAATAAATGCTCATAATTATCATTTAGCTAATCAATGCACATGAGAGCTATCATTACTATGGCTACAACAAAGGGTTGGTCTTTACATCAGATGGATATAAAGAATGTCTTCTTGAGTATTGATATTCAAATTGAAAATTTTAAATTTAAAACGTACATGAAACAAGGATTCAATCCCATTTCGGAGAACCTAGATCACCAAGAAGTTACATCAAAACCCCCATCACCGGTTCCTGACCTAAACTTAATAATGATATTAAGTTGGAATAGAGATTACTTTGTAAGTATCACCTTACACTAATTGTGTCTCACAACTCATATGAAGACAGAATGGCCTTCGTCTTCAACTTCCAAAGAGTGTAGTTGGTACAATCCAACTTTCTTTCAGTAATGGTCGTGCATGAGGGACATTTTGAGCCATTTTTGTAAATTTGCTTCACACAACTTGCTACAAAGCCTTGTTTAGAACCCAAGCTCTGATAACATGTAAGAAAATACAAGTGTGTTAACACAAATAACAAGACCTTCACAGAACAGGAACTTAGTGATGGACAATAATTTCAAACTACTGAGGCAAACTGATGTTACAACTGATGACAACTGCCTTCCACCCGTGCGCTCCTATGAGGGAGCTTAGATGGCGATCCTAAAAGTCAAAATCATGTCCGATGCAAGACAGGACACTGCCATGGGGGATCCAAGTCAGATAGGACCTGATAGGCGTGCCCCATCGAGAGGTGAGTAGCACAGCAGCATACCTTGTTGGACTATGTCTCCATCCGTGCATGCTTCCTGCACTTCTTTGAGCATGGGGAGGACATCCATCTATTCCTTCGCAAGCGGGAACTCGCAAGCAGGAAAGACTATTGCCATTGCCACTTGCATCAAGAAGGGGCTCCGTTGTCAAGCAGCACCGCGCATGAAGCACAGCATTAGCATCTAGTCATTTTTCTATCTTTTCAAACATTTGAAAAACTTCATACTTTGTTGTTGTGTCCCACAGAGCGTATTCAGCCTCAAAAGAAATTACTATAATCTCTCTCGCTCTCGCTCTCTCTCTCTCTCTGGGTGCAGCAGATCACTACTCTCCTAAAACTTAAAAGTGTTCTCTCTAACGGCAAAAAAACCACTCCCCAATAGGCCCAGACTCAACACCCAGTTGGGGCAGCTACCTCCGCAGGCATTCAGTAGCAGACAACTCAGCTCACAGTTCTTGGCTCAAGGCTCCCAGGCACAGACCACACCTGGCTTAGAGCTCCTTTCCCACTGCTCACCATCATTTCTTTCCACCGGCCAATTTCTCAAGGCCAAATATTTCAATGGGCACTCAAACTTCAGCCAATCAGCCTCTCAAGCCAAGCTGTACCCTGGGAACCCTCTCTGACCTTCAAGAGAAAAGAGGACAACCACACGTGCTGGGCCCAGATACTTTTGTTCTTTTCCCTATGTGTAGAGGGGTGCCTCATAGCATCACCGAACTGCAGACATCTGCCCGAGAGTAACCAGCCCCAGCCACGTAAAGGTACGTGCATATGTGCCCAGTGTCCTGCATACTGAAGTGCCCACATATTTGCATTGCTGGAATTCCTAAAAAATGACGTGGATGCACGTGTGTCCTGCTTGCTAGGCGTTAGAAGGCTTATATGGCTGCACATGGAAAGAATGGGTGGAAGCCAATGTAATCCCATGTGGCTACTTCAGACCCCTCTCTTTGCTACCCTAGCCTGTACAATTAGCTTTGTTGGCCAATATGCCACGCCTATGGATTTTCCATCTTGGGTGCTCACATGGCCTATGCATGTAAGAGTGTCCTGCTTGGATGTAATAATGCTTGTTTTTCAATTCTCAACCTTGTTGGCTTCCTCCTGCATGTCAGCACCTGCATAGATGTAAGACATTAAGACATACGCAGCAGCATCCTTTTCATTCAATTGCACTGCATGTTCGAAGGCATGTCTTCCAAGCTCCACATTGCCCCACTTTCTACAAGCACCCAACACAGCATGCCACATCACAAGATTAGGAAGGCACAGCATCTTATTGATCATTGCTACAGCCTTATCTAACTGGCCTGCACAACTAAGGAGATCAACCATGCAAGTGTGGTGCTCAAGAGTTGGAGCAATACCATAGTCTTTGCTCATGGCATCAAAGTAGGTCCAGCCCTTATCAAATAGACATGTGTGACTGCATGCTTTAAGAACACTTACAAAAGTCACCAGATTTGGCTTTATACCGTCCCCTACCATCCTATGAAAGCTATGAAAAACGTTTTCACTTTCACCGAGCTTGGCATATCCTGCAATTAATGCATTCCATGAGATGACATCTCGAACCAGAAGCTTGTCAAGCACTTCTTGTGCTATGGCAAGGGAGCCACATTTGGCATACATATCAACCAAGGTGTTGCCAACAACAATGTCTCTTTCCAACAACCCCTTTCGAACAATCTCAGCATGTATTTCTTGGCCCTTGTCTGTGACTCCTATGCTCCCACAAGCTTTCAAGCTGCAGCTAAGTGTAACTGCATTTGGGGAGACACCCTCAAGTTGCATCTGTTCAAAACACATGAGGGCCTCCTCACCATGCCCGTGTTCAGCATATCCTGCAATTAATGCATTCCATGAGACTACGTCTCGAACTGGAAGTTTATCAAACGTTTCTTGTGCTTTGGTAAGTGAGCCACATTTGGCATACATATCAACCAAGGTGTTGCTGACAACAAGGTCCTTTTCCAGCAATCCTTTTCTCACAATCTGAGCATGTATTTCTTGGCCCTTGTCTGTGACTCCTGTGCTGCCACAAGCTTTCAAGCTACAAATAAAAGTGACTGTATCTGGAGAGACACCCTGGAGTTGCATCTGTTCGAAAGACTTAAGAGCTTCCTTAGCATGCCCATGTTCAACATACCCTGCAATCAGTGCATTCCATGAGACTACATCACGAGCTGAAAGCTTGTCAAACACTTCCTGTGCTTTGGTAAGTGAGCCACATTTGGCATACATATCGACCAATGTGTTACCAACAAAAAGGTCTCTTTCCAACAACCCCTTTCTGGCAATCTCAGCATGTATTTCTCTGCCCTTGTCTGTGTGTCCTATGCTGCAACAAGCTTTCAAGCTGCAGATAAACGTGACAGCATCTGGGGAAACACCCTCAAGTTTCATCTGATCAAAACACTTAAGTGCTTTCTCACCATGCCCATGTTCAGCATACCCTGCAATTAGAGCATTCCACGAGACCACATCTTTTACTAGAAGCTTGTCAAACACTTCTTGTGCTTTTGCCAACAAGCCATGTTTGGCATATCCTGCTATTAGAGCATTCCATGAGACCACATTTCGAACTGGAAGCTTGTCAAACGACTCCTTAGCTTCAGCAAGGGAGCCACATTTGGCATACATATCAACCAAGGCATTGCCAACAACAAGGTCTCTTTCCAACAGCCCCTTTTTGGCAATCTCAGCATGTATTTCTCGACCTTTGCCTGTGGCTCCTATGCTGGCACAAGCTTTCAAGCTGCAAATAAACGAGACAACATTTGGGGAGACACCCTCAAGTTCCATCTGTTCAAAACACTGAAGTGCTTCCTCACCACACCCATGTTCAGTGTATCCTGCAATTAGTGCAGTCCATGAGACCACGTTTCGAACTAGAAGCTTGTCAAAAACTTCCTCTGCTTCAGCAAGCGAGCCACATTTGGCATACATATCAACTAAGGTGCTGCCAACAACAAGGTCTCTTTCTAGCAAACCTTTTCTAGCTATCTCAGCATGTATTTCTCGGCCCTTGTATGTGGCTCCTATGCTGCCACAAGCTTTCAAGCTGCAAACAAACGTGACACAATTTGGGGAGACACCCTCAAGTTGCATCTCTTCAAAACACTTAACTGCTTCCTCACCATGCCCATGTTCAGCATATCCTGTGATAAGCACATTCCATGAGACCACATTTCGAACTAGAAGCTTGTCAAACACTTCCTGTGCTTTTGCGAGAAAGCCATGTTTTACATATCCTGCGATTAATGCATTCCACGACACTATATCTCGAACTGGAAGCTTGTCAAACACTTCTTGTGCTTTAGTAAGCAAGCCACATTTTCCATACATATCAACCAATGCATTACCAACGAAAAGGTCTCTTTCCAACAACCCCTTTCTGGCTACCTCAGCATGTATTTCTTGGCCCTTCTTTGCGGCTCCTATGCTGCCACAAGCTTTCAAGATGCAAACAAATGTGATAGCATCTGGAAAAACACTCACGAGTTGCATCTGTTCAAGACACTTGAGGGCTTCCTCACCATACCCCTGTTCCACATATCCTGTGATAAGAGCATTCCACGAGACCACATCTCGAACTGGAAGATTGTCAAACACTTGCCGTGCTTTGGCAAGCAAGCCACATTTGGCATACATACCCACCAAGGTGGTGCCAACAAAAAGATTTCTTTTGAGCAACCGCATTCTAGCAACCTATGCATGTATTTAGTGGCCTCTTTGCACAAGCCTTCACTAAGGCCAGGACAGTATGCCCGCTAGGATGTACAGAATCATCCTCTTGCATTTTTTGGTGCAGGATGAGAGCATGCTGGGACTTCTAACATTGGATATAACCTATGATGGGAGAATTCCATGAACACTCGTTCCAATACACCAACCAATCAAAAACCTGCTGGACATCATGAATGCAACCAGCAACCAGACAAGGTAGTTCTCTAGTGATTGATGCGCTTCCAGCCCACATTTGTATATGTAGGCATGCAAGCACGGTGCATACGCTCGGTTTCTCTCCTTTCTGCACTTGTGCAGGATGCATGCAAAGTTTTCAGAGGAAGGTTGGCCTTCTTCCAAAGAGGGCAGTGCCTCCAAGCTAGACATCTCCAAACCACCGCTTCTGCCAGTACTATCGTTGTTGTTCGCTTCTTCCTGTGTTGCTGTGTGCGTTCTCTCAGCCTCTTCTGTTTTCTCAAGCCTTAGCTTGTCTTTAAGCCGTGCCAGCCGTCCATCCATAGAGGCTCCTTGAGGCGAACGCCACTCTATCTACTCAAGAGAGCGATCAGGAAAAAGAAGACGAACACTTACTTTGCTTTTTTCATTCATTCCACCACAGGGCGAGATCGCCCGCTCCTGCTACCTGGGCTGCCTTCATCTCAGTGTCCACCTGCATGCCTCTTGTACATTGAAAATAGGAGACCTTCTCCCTATGATTTCTCTTGTCGAGTGAAAATGGGAGACCTCATAGTTACCAAAGTGAGTATGTACGACCGACACAGGTTGTACGTCTCTAAGGGTTGCAGGTTTTTCCTGTTTTTCGCTTTCCCAATAGGTTTCACCTCGTATCCTGCTTGCATAGATGTGTAGGCTTGATTTTTGACGGCTTTGGTGAAATATAGGAAGTTTTTTTTTGTAGTGACTTTCTTTTTAAATTTAGGGCTAAAATGCTAAACGAGCGTGACACGAGTCATGTGACTGACAAAGATACTGGCAATTTGCATCGAGGGCGAAGCTTAGTAGATTTCTTGGGTTAATTTCGTATGGCATAAACAAGGCTTGGCCTTCATCAACGCGAGCGGCCCATGTCCGTGAGGCCCTGCATCGCCTCCTCCATCCCATGACAGTTTTAGTAACATCACCTCATTATGGCCCTAGTGGCAGATAACGGGCATGCATTACACCCTCTTATCCTGTTAACCACTCTGGTTAACATTACTTTTCAAGCGTGACTACGCTTATTGTACTCATCTTTTGTAACCATGCAAAGCGCTTAATGTAAAAGAGACATGGGATGACCGAACTTACGGCTTGTGTAATGTTGGTTATAAGGAATAGTTGTACATAGAGCTAGGAAGACTAGTTTTGGGCCTCCAATTGTAAACTATGAGCTCTTGTGTATATAAGACATTTGATGAAATATGAAAAGGGACAATCTCATTAGTCTCATTTGAGTCTTGCCTCTCTCTCTCTCTCTCTCTCTCTCTCTCTCATGAGCTTGTGGTTGTATGCATGCTTGATTATTGGTGTGTGCTTGTAGGGATGGTGATGCTCTAGCTTCTCTCCTTCTCTCCCCTCTCTTTGCTCTCTACCAAGTCCCTCTTGCATGCATGTGGCATGAAATGAAGGTTGAGCTTTCCATAGCTCCCTCCTTCTTGCTCTCTTCCTAGCCATTGAATCTCTACTTGTGTGACACAAGTAGAGGTGGAGTGAGCCCCTAGCGACTTCACATCGTCAGCCACCTGATCCTCTGTGTGCTGACATATACCACATCTACATCTCCTGTTAGAACCTTCTCCCTTACAAAGTAATAATGCACCTCAATGTGCTTCATTCTAGCATGATATACTGGGTTACTGGCCAACTGCATACTGCTCATGTTGTCACAATATATGACAACTGTCCTATCCACGGGCTCTCTCATGTCACCAAGTAGCTTCTGAAACCAAGCTACCTCACAAGCTGCCATAGCAGCACCCCTATACTCTGCCTCTGTACTCGACAAGGCAACTATTGGCTACTTCTTATTGCTCCAACTCATAGCAGCACTCCCAAATGAGAACATAATACTACTGGTAGATCTCTTGTCTACAATACTACCAGCCCAATCAGCACTTGTGTACTCATGCAACTGTATCTCCGTACCAGCCTCATAGAAAAGTCCATAATCAATTGTGGACTTTATGTACCTGAGGATCCATCTAGCCGCATCCAAGTGTGCCTTCCTAGGGGCCTGCATAAACTGACTCACAAGTCCAACGACATAGCTCAAGTCTGGCCTTGTAATAGTCATGTAGATCAAACTACCCACTATGCGCCTGTATGTAGTGGGGTTCTCCAAAAGCTCACCTGTATGCAGGAAAGCTTTGTGTTTTGCTCCAATGGCATTGAAATAGGCTTACAGCCTGTTATACCATACTTGGACAACATGTCCAAGCCATAGTGCCTCTAAAATAGCAAAATGCCATGAGGTGATCTCACCACCTCTATGTCCAAGAAATACCGCAGCTCACCCAAATCCTTCATCTCAAACTTCTGCTTCAAAAGCATCTTGACATCATGTATGTCTGCATCACTATCACCAGTGATAATCAAGTCATCCACATAGATGACTAATAGCATGATCCCTCTATTTGTCTTTTTCACATATAGTGAAAAACATTGGATATCTGAAATCCAATGGTAGCAAGATACTCCTGATCTTGTTTGACCATGCTCTGGGCGCCTGCTTCAAGCCATACAAGGCTTTGCATAACCTGCATACAAAATCTGGATGTGCATCACTCTCATAACCTATTGGCTGCATCATGTATACTTCTTCTTGCAAATCACCATGCAAGAAAGCATTCTTTACATCCATTTGATGTAAAGACCAACCCTTCACTGCAGCCATAGCAATGACAACTCTCACGGTTGCCATTCTTGCAACCGGGCTGAATGTCTTCTCATAGTCTATGCCATAATGTTGCCTTCACTCTATTGGTGCATACTAGCTACTCATCTTATCGAAGACAACGTCTCTGCTTACTCGCATCTCACGAGTGGTAGAGTTATAGCATCTATAACCATTTTTCTCCATAGCATAACCAATGAAGATGCATTTCTCTACCTTTGGATCCAACTTTGTTCTCACTTCATCAGGAACATGTACATATGCAATACACCTAAACACTTTCAAGTGAGACACATCCAGTCTTATGCTTGTAAACTTCTGTTCAGGAGTCATACCATGAATAGCTGTAGTGAGTGTCATGTTCATAATGCACACATCAGTTGCTACTGCTTCTGCCCAAAAGTAATGTGGCATATTCTTTTCAGCCACCATCAAGGCACGTGCCACTTCTGCAAGGTGCCTATTTTTCCTTTCTGCAACACCATTCTATTGCGGAGTGTACCTACACGTAAACTGCCTCTTGATTCCCTGCTTTCTCAGGAAATCACTAAACTCATTGGAGAAATATTCTCCCCCACCATCTGATCTTAGGCATTTTATTTGCATGCCTTTTTCCTTCTTGACCAAGGCTTTAAATCTCTGAAAGTGATCAAACACCTCACTTTTCTCCTTCATGAAATAAACCCACACTTTCCTACTGTGGTCATCAATGAATGTAACATAGTACCTGCAACCTGCAATTGTTGCAGTCTTGGTCGATCCCCATACATCTGAATGTATGACATCCAATGGCCTTGCACTGACATGCTTTTCATGTGGGAAAGCATGTTTGGCCTGCTTACCAAGTTGGCATGCTTCACATATCTTATGCATACCGTCACCTTAAACTTTGGTAAAAATATCTGCAATGACACCTGTTCCATGCACAAACATAGATGCCTTTATCTCAGGCATGTTCACATCCAAAGTAAACATCCTGCCATTTCTGTAAGTCTTCAACAAAACATCCTTGAGGATTAAACCTCACTTGCAGACCCTGCTCAACAATCTGTCCAATAGAAACCAGGTTCTTTGTAATATTCAGAACATGAAGTAAATCAGCCAAGTACTTCATTTTTCCATCCTGCATAGACAATGGCACTTTACCAACATGCGCAATGGGATGCGCAGTATCATTTTATGTTTCTATATAACCTGGTTTTTTCATTTTTTGCATATCTCTAAACCACTCAGCATGACTAGTCATCTGGTTAGAGGCGCTAGAATCCACATACCATATATCTTGAGATCTTGACACATCCCTTGTTATGCAACTAAGCATGTGATGCATCACAAACAGCTACTCACTTTTGTCATCACATCCATGTTTGCTAAATAATGCATAGTTGCCTTGTTGCAACTTTCCACTTTTAATGTCATTCTGCTTTTTGTAGCAGTCCTTTGCCATGTGTCCTAGTTTGCCATAGTAATAGCACTCTATGCTATTTGCATTTTGATTTCTTTGCCAACCACCTCGACCTCTTTAGCTCCCCCTGCCTCTAGACTGGCCTCTTCCACGTATGTACGATTGCTGTTGTGAATCATTGGACTATTGTTGTCCAGAATTTTGATTTCCTTGTCGACCACCACCTTGGCCTCGACCACGGCCTCTACCTCTGCCTCTACCTCTGTAGAAGGCCTATTCCGATGTGTTCTTGCTTTGTGAAGAAGAATCCTCACCTAAAGCCTTTTCTTCTATGATCAGCATAGATATCAAGTCTCGAAAGTTGGGAATATTCTCCCTAACTACAATGGAGGTCTTGAATGGCTTGTACTCTTTGCTAAGCCCATTCAGACAGACACTTACCAAATCATCATCCTCCACTGATACATTGATAGACCCAAGGGATTCAACAATGCCCTTGATCTTTAAGGCATATTCATTGATGGACATGCTTTTCTTTTCCACAGTATGCAACTCTTGCTTTAACTGCAACTTCCTTACCTTTGTGTTAGTCTGGAACATCTGAACCAGATTCTGCCATGCAACTGGAGTGTTTGCATCTTGTATGTGTCCTATCATAGTGGCTGCTGTGACACTAATTGAAAGCTAGTACATGACTTTTCTTGCACCCTGATTCCAATCCTTGAATGCCTTTATATCAGCAGGAGTGGCATTCTCCTCAGATAACTCTGGAGGCTCCTCATTGTCTCCTTCTACATAATCCCAAAATCCTTTACCCATTAGGAAATTGGTCATTCTGAACTTCCAGGCATGGAAGTTATTCTTATCCAGCTTCTCACTAACAATTTGATTAATTCCGTCATACATGTTTTCCTGCAGCAATCAAATAACCTCTAAACAGACAACTTTTGTATGCAACCTGTAATAGGCGGTACTTCAGCACAGCCTGTGTGTCACCAAATGTGACCAGAGTACATGTACATACACCCAGTATTAACAATACATGTGCAAACCATGTTTGCACTTCCAAAATGCACTAATGCACTGCCATAACCAGATTTCAAGCAAAAATAGTTCTCTACCAAAACTTCTAGAAAACTACCGAAAATGGGACCCGTAACGCGCCCAAAACGCGAATCTGGCTGAAAAAATTCTATCATTTAGTGGGCATAAAGAGCATTAAATTGCATTCAACCAAATAGGTACAGCTACATTGTCAGGGAATATAGTGGGTGGCTGTCAAACCGGTAGCCTTAAATTCCCTTAAATCCCCTAAAAAATCTGGAAAAAAATATCTGAATCTGACAATGCCACGGCCGTTCCATATTTTGCCACGACAGTTCCTTCTATTCCACGGTCGTTCCTTCCCGAAGGGTACGCCCATTCCAAATTCTTTATTTCATTTGCCACGTCTATGTCTGATTGGCCACGCCCGTGCCATTCTTTCTTGCCCCAGCTTCAGAAAGCGTACGACCATTCCACTTGTGCTACGCCCGTACCACTTGTCTTGTCTAAAGGCGAACGCTCGTACACCAATTATCTTGCCTAAAGCATATGCCCATACCAGTTGTTTTGCCTGAAGTGTACACCCATACCAATTGTTTTGCCTGAAGCGTACGCTCGTGCAAACCTGCCATGCCTGTACCATTCACTTGCCATGCCTGTACCTTCTCCATCTCAAAGCGTACGCTCGTTCCTTTGTGAAGCCACACCTGTGTCCTTTAGAAAGCGAACGCCCATGCCATTTGCTCTCTGAGAAGCATACACCCATTCCCTTTAGCTCTAGAAAGCGTACACCCATTCCCTTTAGCTCTAGAAAGCGTATGCCCATACCATCCCAAAGCGTATGATCGTACAATTCCAAAAAAAAAGACTTTTCAAAGGGGGGTTCTGCATAGTAGTTCCACATTTCCATGCACCTACGCTCGGGTAAATTAGTGTGAATCAACCCTCTTTTTGACAACGTAAACTCTCTCTTGAGGCTCCCTTGCTTATAAGGTCAGACCCATTGGTCAATAGCGCATGGAGCCAAATGGTGTTCGTCTTGATAGCACCAGTGAGAGCGAAGACCATCCCAGTATGGGACGAGAAACTCCTGACCTCGAGACAGGAGAGCACGAACCTCAGTGTATGGATAGACCACCTGCTGTCCAAGAGCAAGCTCCTACCTCTCCCACACATTCATAGAGAAGCCTTGCTTCGAGGCTCTTGGGAAACAACCAGTCGGAAGAACCGCAACCCAGGGCGAGAGGTATGGACCATCCACAAGAACGTGAGCCCACACCATCTCTAGATCCTAGAGTGGAAATAGGGTAGAGCGAAAGCCATCAGACCCAGACTGAACCACCATCCTAGAGAGCCATGCATGTTTCAAGAGTGGTTGATTCTTACACGGCCCAAAGACCTGTACAAAACTTATGAATAAGTCCATCTTCTCAAAGACCAAAAACATTATACCATAGAGAAAGGTTCTACCGAGGCCCATCACATCAACCTAGTCCACCCATATATCGATAATATCTACCACAAGGAGCATACCCTGGGTACCACATGGGACCACAAGGGGCACAATCTAACCCACCTATAAGACAAGGGCCTCCAATGGTATATTATCCTCTTGGCCCCGCTCCTCCTCCAAACATTCCTCAACCTACACCCATTTAAGCCATGGCAAGGCAAACCCCAAAAATGTTAAAATTAGCCACGGGTTTATTGTACTCTAATCTAGGTGTAGGTGCAGGTTGCACTGGTGCTGGGGGCAATGATGCCCGAAAGCTTATCACTAAATTTGATGGGACTAGAGACCCCATCCCAAATTTGGAGATGTTCAACCAAATTTGTGAAGCCTTTGACCACGTAGAAGATCAAGTTAAGGTGAGCCCCTTCGGCCTCACCCTCTCGATGGTAAAGCAGGCCAATGGTTTAGGTCCTTGAAAGCTGAGGAAAATGCCACCTTTGAAGCCTTGAAAGAGGCCTTCAAGGTAGGATATTCTCGCCAAGGTACCAGATGGAGTCCAGTGGAGCAGGTGCACAATGTCAGACAAAGGGATGGTGAAACCATCCGAGATTATATCAATAGAGTTAGATATCTCCACCCTTGCCGTAGTTCCAGAGACAAGTTCTCTGATGACGATTAATTGGGAGATTCCTAGAAGGTCTGGATGATGTACCCTTACACAATGCATTGTATGCCTTGGCCCATACCTCCTTCGAGCAATGTTGTAGGAGTGCTATGGACTTTGAGGGAAACTTCAAGGGAACACGTTCCCGATAACTTCATGAGGGTATATCAGAAGTCTCTTTCAAGACCACCAGTACGAAATCTGACGGAAAGAGCAAAGATTCCATATCTGGACAACAAGTTGAGCAGTTGGCCTGCATTAATGCAGCAGATGACCCAACCCCATCTTTATCCAAAGAGGGAGCTTGTATGGTTCCCGATCTGTCAAGCTAACCATACTAGGATGGAGTGTCCACATTTGTGACCCTGTCCCAACCTCTATTGCACATATTGCCAAAGATGGGGCAATCATGAAGCTACAAAGTACTATAAGCAGAGGGCTGCTCAAGCTCATGCTCTACCCCAGGCCTTGCCTACAAACTCCAGGAAACTGTTACCAGGCCAAGAAGTGGCCAAAGAGGAATTCTTAGGGTACCTGAAATGCCCTTACCAACCTCGGTTCTCCCACCTCAACCTCCATTTCCCACGAATCACACCAGTTTGTCACCTAACCTTGATAGAAATCTTTGAAGAAGGGGACGAGGAGGAAATTCCAGAAGTTCTTAATTACGAAACCCTTGAGCCAACAAGCCTGCCCTCTCAAATTCTAAGTCACCATGTTATGGAGGGAGACCAAATGTACCCAGTGTACTTAGCCCAATGCCATGGGCCAGAGACATGAATACGATGGCAAAACAACCACCTATGCAATGCTACCATTGCATAGGACCTTACCGAGTGGCTGAGTGTCCTATCAAGAAAGGGATGGCGATTACCTCGGTAGGTTCTCCCACATTAACTCCCTTATGTGTTGGGTGTGGAATTGACCATATGTATAAAGATTGTCCCGCTAAGACCAAGAATAACGGGGAAGGCTTGTGAAGCTAATCCCAGCACTAGCATTATTAACATGCTGAGTGTGAGAGACGACTTCATCCACACGGTCCCTCTCAACGCCATAACCCAATTACAAAATAGACAAAGAGCCGCGACTCATGCTGCAGGCAGAGGCATCTACCTCACGAGACAAGGGAAAAGCAAAGGTCTTATCCTCCCTGACCAAGCACGAGCGACTAGACACTCGAGAAAGAAAACAACAAAGATTGGAAAGGGATATTATCGGGTAAGTGGTTCAGAAGATGGCACGATGACACATGCATCAACCTCTTCATCCCGGAGAGGAAGATCTGATACACTCAGCCACCCGAGCCCAGGAACTGATTGATGTTAACTAGCTTTCGAAAAAGATTGCTGAATATCCTAACCCCGCAGAGGAATTGTATGAACTCCTTTTGAGCATTGATGCCAAGGGCATCTTTTCAAAATTATGAGTGTGTATCTTGATCGGTGGTGACAACTGCAAAGCCTCATAGATCAACTCTTCAGAGAGAAGAACCTTTTTAGTTGTTTCATCTACCTTTGTGAGACCTGCCCCCTCTTTGTTGCCCTATCATAGGATTTCAAGTACTCTGCACACAATTTTATGTTGATTGTGCAGGGGAGACACTCAGCCATTCACCCCAGCCCAACCTTCTCTAGCTTCTCCGTGACTTCCGCATCCTCCAAAATTTGGAGGCACTCCAGGCTATGATCCTGTAGGGTTGCACATCCTTGCTAATCATGGAGCCCTTGCACATCTGTGCATACTGCCCAGATAGCTGAGCTTTGTACCATGTGGAGCTTGCTTTCTTTGGTCCATGGGTGACCCTATGGTACTTGTTTGTGTGACAGACAAAGTCTCCTCGACTTCAAATCCCATAGACTTGGTAGTAGATAAATGCACACTTCGGACTTTGGTAGCCTTAGTAGTATATAAATCCCATAGCCTTGGTAGTAGATAAATGCAAGCATTGATGGCTTCTAGGTGGGGTTTGTCTAGAGCTTTTCATGTTTCATAGGAGATCAAGTTATGACTTGATCCCATATCAATTAACACAAAGCTCGTTGCATGACTTTTGGTCGTAGAGACTTTTACACCGAGACGTGCCAGCTCTATGTCCAGGTCGTCCTCATCAAGGAGAGTTAGTGAAGCCATGTCTACATGTATTATTTTCTCTTGGAGTCTCTGTTTGGCCTTGGCTTCTTCTTGAGCTTGCTTGATTTTTTCCCTGGCCATCTCTTTCTTTTGTTTGAGTAGATGCTCTTGCATAAGCATCTCTTGAGTAGATGCTCTTGCATAAGCATCTCTTGAGTCAGTGGTCCGTAATACTTCTTAAGCTTGATTCCATTGATGTATCCTTCCATTTGCACACCCTCGATAGTTTCAATTCGGACTGACCCTTAAGGGGTGATTTCGGACACTCTAATGGTCCTAACCCTCTATACTTGAGTTTCTTTTTCCTGGTGCTTATGACACCATACATGAGTATGAGGTCCCTCGTTTCCAATTCCTTTTATTTCAGGTTATGGTCAAACCAACGCTTTCTTTGAAATTTCTTGACCATAAGCCCATGTGATGCAATTAGTCGGGTTTCATCAAGTTTTTATAAATCAATTAATCTTTTGGCTAATGCATTTTTCGTTAACCTTTCTTGCACCGCAATTCGCAGGCTTGGAACTAAGTGCTCCATAGGCATCACTGCCTCAATGCCATAAGCTAGATGAAAGGGGGTATATCCCATCGCTACTTTATACGATGTTCGATATGCCCATAAAGGTGTAGTCAGCTTATGTTCCCAATCCGTGCAGTGGGCTTCTAATGTTTTCGTCATAGTACTTGAATGAGTAGACTAGCACGGAATACTTAATGACCAGTATCCTAGTGGTAGGTGGTATGATTAAAGAGGAGTTAGTAAAACAATAGGGGGGAATTCTGGAGGGACAAGAGGTAACAAGCATGGAAACTACTTGTGCTCCGAGATGTTATATGTTGATGGCGATGTTCATGAAGCTCTAACATTTTTATCAAGACCCCGTGATGGGTATCTTAGCTCCCGTGGATGTTGAGACATCAGGTTGAGGTGTTCTATCTTTTCTTTTTATGCTTTGTCTTCTTTTGTCATTGGAGCTCTGGGATCTTGTGTTGATAGGAGTGGTAGTCGATGTCGAGGATCCATAGGTGTTGAGCCAAAGAAGAAATTTTGGGTAGAATCAATTAGACATGAAGCGCAGTTATTCGGGTGTTCTATCTTTTCTTTTTATGCTTTGTCTTCTTTTGTCATTGGAGCTCTGGGATCTTGTGTTGATAGGAGTGGTAGTTGATGTCGAGGATCCATAGGTGTTGAGCCGAAGAAGAAGTTTTGGGTAGAATCAATTAGACATGAAGCGCAGTTATTCGGGTGCAATAGGGGTGGAGGCAAGGCCTTGATTATAGAGTGGACCCGTAATAGTATATGGAAGTTCAATTTGGTCCTTATTTGACAGGTGTGGAGGTCGAGAGGTAGTTGCAATAGAAGTGTTTGTGGAATAGGCATAAGAGGATGAGGAGGCACATGAGGGGCAAAATCATCATTTGTTGTGGAATAGGCATAAGAGGATGAGGAGGTGCATGAGGGGCAAAATTGTCATTTGTCAACATCATGTTGGCAAATGGATCTTCCTTAGCTTGGAGTGGTTGCAGGGATTCTTGTGTGACCTGGTGCGGAAGTTCACGTTCAATGGGGGATGGCACACACTCCGGTGTGCAGGGTCAAAGGTCATGAAAACGGCTGGCAGTTCAAGTTGAGACTGGTATTACTCTACCAGTGCTTGGGCCTCCTGAAGACGTTGATTCTCAAGGATGTCATTGGGATATGTGGCCAGTTGTTTTTCCTGTCTAGTGAGTTTTTGCTGGGCTGTAGGGGGAAGGGGCAGATCGGCACGATCATCGCTCGTGGAGGAGGATGATGTGGTCTTTGTTAAGCCCGTGCGGATGCTAACGATCATCACCATGGCCAACATGCTTAGAGCGTTGTTTCTTTTGGGATGTGGCCTTCTTTAGCTTGGCTTGCAACCGTGTAACGACATTCAATGGGATAGTGAATATCTTCCCATGTTAAGTACTCAACACATTGAGGGACAGCATGCCTTCGATTATTGTGGAATAAGAAACTTATTGTGGTTGCAATGGTAGACGTTTCTTTTGAGGGCAATCCGCCGCTCTATGGGGTTTATGGCAGAGGAAACACAGAAGAGGTGGTTTCCCTGTGGGTGCACCTATGCACAAGTGGTTTAGGGTCCATGTGAGGCACTGGCAAAGGGAGATGAGGTGGTAGGGGTGCCGTGGGGATGGTGGAGCACATGGGCTCCACAGGTTTAGCTATGGACCTGGTTGGGATCTTTCCATAAGCAATGGGGTTTTCCTGAAGAGGCGATGGTTAGAGTGGAAAGATGGGCATAGGAGAAGTTCATGGTGGTGGCACTTTGTGTGAGTAGTTAGCTTGGGGTGGTGCCACCAATAAGGTTTGGGGATCGAGAAGAGAGGAAGGTAAAGTTACAACAAATGAGCTTTGGGTTGTTATTGGCACGGTGGCCAATTGCATGGAATAGCTTTCTTGCATGCTGTCATCGAGAAAGATCACCCATTTGCAAGCCTGATCACAAAAGGTGGAGGGGTCCTTGACCAACATGTGGTCGTGAAGCCGTGGATTGTGCAAGCCCAAGAGGGAACGGTCCATTAATTGCTTATCACTTAATTTTTCTCTCTTCGCAACGCAAATCAAGGTACTTGATGTGTGCAATGTAGTCGCTTAATGTTTTCTCTGGTTTTTGTTCCAATTGGAACAGTCAGATGACAGGGCTCCATTCGGGCCCATAGGGTGCAAATCTGAGAATGCTCTCACTACGTTGATAGCGCTTTTGTGCTGAGGGTCCAAGGATTGGAACCATTGCATGGTCTTGCCTTCAAGGCCGAGTCCAAGGAGATGGACTTTGGTTGCATCGTCGAAAATTTCAAATGCCTAACAGATTTGGTTAAAGACCTCAATGTGGAATATGCGGTCTCCAACTCCATGGAATTTTGGCAGAAGTTTTAAAATTTTTACCCACATAGGTTTTGTATGTGATGTTTGTGGGTGCAAGTGTTGTGACACTCCCCTTCCTAGAGCTTGTGCTGCTAAGCTTGGAATGTCAAGTTGTGGCATAAGAGGAGGTGTTGCAAGGGTGGGAGGAAGGAATAGATTTGTGGGTATGTGAATGTGCTCGGGGCATCTATCCACGTTGGGGTGCATGTAGGGAGGGGCCCCACTAGTAGCTGAGGGTTCTGCAAAGATCGTT
Source organism: Cibotium barometz (assembly GCF_041138505.1). NCBI lineage: Eukaryota > Viridiplantae > Streptophyta > Polypodiopsida > Cyatheales > Cibotiaceae > Cibotium > Cibotium barometz. The sequence goes on along the minus strand of NC_141111.1, from coordinate 8,780,918 downwards.
TTGCCCTCCTGGTGCCCAGCATGGGTGGCATGGACCACATGTGAATGAGCAATTGAGGCCGGGGTGCCGCTGAATGGAATGGAGGCATTGGGGGCATGCAACCTTGACTGAAAGGTGTCCATGGTGTGCGGGGAAGCTTAAAGAAGCTTCAATGGTGTGTGCACATGCCCAAAATAGGAGTTTTAGCTCACTTTTGCCTTGTGCATAAATGCATCCTTAAGGTAAAAAATGGTCTTTTGAGGTGTTTTATGTGTGTAAAAACGATGCTAGTGAGTTAGGGAGGTAGACCAAAAGTACTTCTAAAGATTTGGATTTTTTTTTTTGGGTTTAGTACAGCCGTATGCTCACAAGGCGAACGCCCATAGCTTTAGGTTGGAATGGCCCAAGTGTGGAATGGTCATTCGGGAAAAAAAATTGGGTTTGATATGGCCATACACTCACAAACGAACGCCCATGGCTTTAGTTGACGGCCGTTATAAAATTTTTTATTTTTTATTTTTTAAAAGGCTTTTTTTGTTTGGTACAGTCGTACACTCATAAGTGAACACCCATGGCTTTAGGTTGGAATGGTCGTGCCAAGTGTGGAATGGTCATTCGATTTTTATTTTTATTTTGCTTTAGGTTGGAACGGCCATGGCAAGTGTGGAATAATCGTTCGAATTTTTTTTTAATTTTTTGAAAAAAAGTTTTTTTTGTTTGGTACGGCCGTACACTCACAAGAGAACGCCTATGGCTTTAGGTTGGAACGGCAGTGTGGCAAGTGTGGAACGGACATTCGATTTTTTTTTGAAAAAAATGTTTTTTTTTGGGTTCACAAGCGAACGCTCGTGGCTTTAGGTTGAAAAACGGCTCTGGTAAGTGTGGAATGGCTGTTCAAAAAATAAATTGACTTTTTTTATTTATTTTTTGTTTGGTATGGCCGTATGCTCACAATCGAACGCCCATGGCTTTAGGTTAGAACGGCTGTTCGATTTTTTTTTAAATTTTTTAAAATTTTTTGTTTGGTACGACCGTATGCTCATAAAGCGAAGGCCTGTGGCTTTAGGTTGGAACGGCCGTGACAAGTTTGAATTTGAATTCGAATTTAAAATTTGAAATTTGAAATTTTGGATTTGGATTTGAATTTCAAATTGGGGGGAAGTGAGTGGGAGACAACTAAGCCTCCCTCTTTAATACTAGGTGGGTGGGATAGGGCTAAAGTTAGAGGCTACCTCTAAATTAGTGGATTTTGACTAATTTAGAGGTCCTCTAGCGTAACTAAAGATTAATTCTCTTAATTTCACTATTAATCACTATTAATTTCACTATTAATCACTCCTTAACCCTCTTCTTTGCCCTCAAATTACTCCTAATTGGTGAGGAGTTTAAGCATGGGGATTTGATAGGTGGATTACTAATGTTTATGCTAATCCAAAGATGTAATTATCCCAAAATAATTTTACTAAGTAGGTCACGAATTAATCCACTCAAAAGAGGGAAAATTAGACAAAAGAGACCAAATTAATGCTAATTCTTGCTAATTAAGACCTAATTACAGTGAACTAAGCATAGATTTAAGTTAAGACAAGTGTTTAGAACACTAATGCCATTCTAATTAGTCTAATTTCAAGCAATTAAGCTCAATTTTTTTGGCTTTTTATTCTCTTTAAGTTCACTAATCATACTAACCAGTAGATTAGTAATAATTAGTGAAAATTAAGAGAAATTTTATAGTTTTTTTTAGATTTTTTGTTTAATTAGTGTTCTATCTAGTAATGCTAACCTACCTGTGCAAATATATTAAGCAAAAGAAGAAAGATTAAGCTAAAAATTAAAGAAAATGATCTAGATTTAAGCAAAAATCCTCTTGATTAAGCTCTCTAATCACCCAAATCACAAGTTTTTTTACTCAAACAAATGATAATCCTACTCTAAACCCAAAGCTATATATGAATCTCTACAAAAACATAAAAAACAACCAAGTAAAACATCAAAATACAACAAAAAATCAAAAAACCACATGCCAAAGAGCCTACCTGGCACCAAGCTATGGGGCCCCGTTGGATTCAAATCAAAGATGGTGTAGACAAGTAGTGGATGGCACTCCCCGACAGAGCAGTGCCAAAAATGTTAAGGGAACCCTACCCTAACTGTGTCGTGGTGGGAAGTTGCCTATTTGTCGAGCTCGAGCATGGCTCAAGAGCTCCACCATAGCCACTCATCACCAACGTCCTCCCGCACTCATTGTCACACCGAGGCGATTGCTCTAATCCAACGGGTGTGATGCAAGCTCTCACACACGAAGATCGTGTGGGATCTCCACAGGCGGAAGAGGATTGTGTTAGTTAGCCTAATCGAGAGAGAGAGAGAGAGAGAGAGAGAGAGAGAGAGAGGAAGCAAGAGGGAACAATTGATAAGCACTAATCACTCCCAAATCCTAACCCTAAGCACACCACACATGCTAGATTAGAGTTGTAAGAGAGAGGGAGAGAGAGAACCCTCCACTTCTATTATACAAATGGGAGAATGCGGTGCCAAAAATGTTAAGGAAACCCTACCCTAATTGTGTAGCAGGAAAGTTTCCTATCCATCGAGCTCGAGCATAGCTCAAGAGCTCCACCATAGCCGCTCATCATCACCGTCCTCCCACACTCGTTGTCACACTGAGGCGGTTGCTCTAATCCAACAGGTGTGATGCAAGCTCTCACGCGAAGATCGTGTGGGATCTCCGCGAGCGGAGATCTCCGCGAGCGGAAGAGGATCATGTTGGTTAGCCTAATCATGAGAGAGAGACGAGACGAGACGAGACTGCTTAACGTCGGCTTATTGATCTAGAAAGACCAATTGACGGAGAGACTTGAACCCAAGTGGGTCCATGTCATCCCAAGGGCAATCTCACTAGACATTTCTACCTCACAATAGGTGGCAAAAAGGTATTGAGAATGTCCACTTTTACACACTCACACCCGGGAGACGAGACTGCTTAACGTCGACTTATTGATCTAGAAAGACCAATTGACGGAGAGACTTGAACCCAGGTGGGTCCATGTCATCCCAAGGGCAATCCCACTAGCCATTTCTACCCCACAATGGGTGGTAGAAAGGTAGTGAGAATGTCCTCTTTTACACACACACACACCCGGGAGAGAGAGAGAGAGAGAGAGAGAGAGAGAGAGGGAGGGAACAAGTGCTTAGCACTAATCACTCCCAAACCCTAACCCTAAAAGCACACCACACATGCTAGATTAGAGTTGCAAGAGAGAGGGAGAGAGAGAACCCTCCACTTCTATTACACAAATGGGAGAATGAGTTACAAACAAGAGAAATTCATTTTTATAGTTCCAAGCCTTTTCCCACCACTAGGTCGCCGCCCGAGAGTAAGTGACCTGGGGCGCCCAAAATATAGTTACAAGGCTTTTCTCTATGGTTTGGCCAATTGACCAAGATCTTCTTGTCTGTTCTTTGAAGCTCAATACTTGGGAGCATCTTTAGGGCATTTCCCTCATCAAATGACGAGATTTACAATATAGCACGGGCACCCATTACATAAGTGTGCGAACATAGTTGTCATAGGAATGTGTTAACCAATATGTGATAACATAGATAGTTTGATATCTCCTCACTCCATTCAGGCACCATGTCCATTTTGAACAAACACACAGGTTCCACATTCGGAATTCTAGACATGTGATCGAACACACATGTTGTGTCCCTTTTCTTACTATGACCGTGAAGTCGAATTCCAAGAGTAGGAGCAACCAATGTGTGATTCTTCCCATGGTGCAAGGCTTATTCACCAAATATAATAAGGCCTGATGGTCCACAAAGAATACAAATTTGTTGGCCAATAGATAATGTCGCTACTTCTTGACAACATAAACCATGGCCAACCCTTCTCTTTCTGTAGTGGTGTAATTTATCTCTAAATCATTTAACTGACGTCTGGCAAAACAAATTGGGTAATCCAATTTGAACTCATCAGGTTGTGCCAATACACATCCTATTGCAAAGTTTGATGTATCAATGTGCATGTGGAATATAAGGTCCCAATTGGGTGGTCTCAAAATCGGTGCACTAGCCAGTGCTTTCTTCAATTTATTGTATGCTTCTTGGCATTCCTCGGTCCATTCAAAGACAATGAGTAGTCTATACAATGGTCTGGCAATTTCAGCATATAATATTATGAAGCGACGATAATACCCAATGTGGCCCATAAACCTCTATAAACCTTTGAAATTGGTGGGTGGGGGCAATTCCAAGATTAGTTTGACCTTGCTTTCGTCCGTGGAAATACCGTTTTCTTAGAGACAATGTGTCCCAAGATCACACCATGTTTGATCCAAAATTGGCATTTCAAAGGGTTTAAGGATATATGATACAATCGACATCGCTCAAACACTCTTCTCTCAAACAAGCCAGATGGTCTGTCCATCGTGAGTGTGCACACAGATCATCAATGAATACCTCCAACTACTTTTGCAAGTAGTCTTTGAAGGCTGTGCACATCAATCATTGGAAGGTTGCAGGGCATTGGTGAGGCCAAAAGTCATAACCTTATAAGCATATGTTCCCCACATTGTGTTAAAGACCATTTTGTGTTGGTCTTTGGGTGCTATAGACACCTGATTGTAGCCTGAAAATCCGTCAAACAAGCTGTAAGCTTCTTCACCAGCTACCCGTTCTAGTACGTGTTCCGGTATAGGGCAGTGGGTAATGGTCCTTTCTAGTGGCTGCATCGACCTTTTTTTGAAGTCAATGTAGACCCTTAGTTTCCCATTCTTCTTTGGCACTATCACGATTGGTGATAGCCAATCGGTGTGCTCAATCTCATACATGAAATCCACCAGTAATGAGTTTGTCAATTTCCTCCTTTATAATTGTTGCATATTTTAGATTCATCTGGTATGGTTTTTGCCTGGTTGGTCTTGATCCTTCCATGATTGGGATCGTATGTTGTACCACTTCAGGTGGTACACCCTTCATCTCCGTGTATTTCCAAGAAAAGCAATCCTTAAATTCTTTGAGGAGAGCGATGAATTTCTTTTCCTCAATTGGAGTCAAGTCCGTTAGCGATATAGACAAGTCTGCTGTCCTCCCCTGGCTCTACAATATCAAGCTCTTTGACCTCAACTAGACCATCGTATGATGTGGAAAGACCATCTTTCTTTACTCTTTTGGCTGTCAATTGCACCATTTTTTGTTCGTCAATCGTGTATGCCTTGAAATGGTCTGGCACTAAGAGCAGGTCTGGTTTATCTTCATCCTCTCTTTTTGTTTGAGCCATCACCTTCTTGGGTTGCACTCGGCTTCAGCCCAGCAGAGCCTTGTTTCATTTTCGGCACCCTACTTTTGTGAGCTTTGGCATTTTTGGCTCTTGAGGGATGACCTCCTCCTTATGTTTTCCTTCCAGGGATATCTTACTCAACTCTTCACACCCCAATTCTTAGAAAACTCCTCCTCGTACACCTTAGTGGCTTCAAGGTATCTCAGCCACTAGGCGTATGTGGGTTTACTTTGTAAGAAGGCATTTCTTCGAGCAATATACCTCTTCTGTTTTTGCCATTTTCTAAGGCGTTGGGCACTAGTGTGGCCTTGATCTAGTCTCATCTATGCTAGAGGCTTCATCCTTCGAATCCTCTTCTCATGGTTGCACATTGACCATACACACTAAGGTGGTGGGAACGTTCCCAGGTTCGACATATTGGGTTCCTCTGGGTTGCATAACATCTATCGTGGGGCTAGCACATGCATCCAGTTTTCGCTGAAGTCTAGAGGGGAAGCGGCGCATACTCCTTTGAAAATTCTACCATTGGTTGGCAGACTTGTAAGGACGTGGTCCGCTCAGTTGACCAAATCATTGCCAAATAGTTGCCCTTCCATTGCATGCACTTTTCATGTTTGTAGATCTATATTTAGGATTTGTGAGTCCCTTCAAACACACACGTGGTCTAATGCCCAATCATGCACCAATTTAGATTCTCTCATGAAGGGTCTTCCCAACATACACCCAATATGAAATTACCTTTTTCACCGATTCAACTGTCTTTAAAACAATCTTTTTATGAGACCATAATATCACTTGATCAATAACCTCTAATTATCCAGTTGAATCCTAATTTCCAATTCATTCTTTCATCGGTGTACCTATGACATCATTGGCAACGAGAACGCTCACCACCTGTCCACTCAGGGGCCTTTTCGATAGTTCCTAACTCATAGTAACCGACAATATACTCACATAGCAAAATGAAATCTCTGTTAAAGATCAGCAAGATCAACCAACAGATCCATATAAAAGAGCCATGGACTCATCAGTTGAGGACCAGCAAGCTCGGTCAACCAAATCCATGCTCGAAATTCAAAAAACAACTCATACTCCTTGTTCCAAATATCTTCCCCGATGTACGTGTGGGTATCTTCGGCGACCCAGAGCCCGAGCACCATATGGTCAGCACCCTCTAGGATACATCGCAGGTCACCTAACGCTTCACTAATAGGCCGCTTCCTTGGTCCCTCGCCCACCGTACCGGAAGCTCACCATTTTAAATTGAACTGAGGCTGGTCAAGACCTCGGCCGACGTTGCTACGCGAGACGTCCTCCATCGACTCTCTGTCATCAGTTACAACTTTAACATATAGGTCTCCACGACCTCATTCAAAACGGTCAAAATGCTTCCCCAGCATTCTTAACATAAAATAATCATTTTAAAAATAGATTTCGCATACATATACAGTTCCAACAAAATTTCATCTTTTCTCATCATTCCACAATTTATCTTCATCGATTCCTATCACATTACATCATTCCCATATCAGATCACGTCATCCACACATCAATCCATATCATCCATACATCCATCCACATTATCCATACATCCATCCACACCATCCACATCACCCATACATCTATCCACATAATACATCATTCACACATCAAACCACATCATCCATTCATCCATCTACATCAATCCACATCATTCACACATCAAACCACATCATCCATACATCCATACACATTAATCTACATCATTCACACATTAAACCACATCATCCATTCATCCATACATCTATCCACATTAATCTACATCATTCACACATCAAACCACATCATTCATTCATCCATATACATAAATCCATATCATTCACACATCAAACCACATCATCCATACATCCATCCACATTAATCTACATCATTCACACATCAAACCACATCATCCATTCATCCATCTACATCAATCCACATCATTCACACATCAAACCACATCATCCATACATCCATCCACATTAATCTACATCATTCACACATCAAACCACATCATTATTCACACATCAAGCCACATCATCCATTCACATCCGATTCACATGTCGTCATTCATTCACATCCCTTATCATTCATTCATATCACGATTCACATGCCATCACATTCCTTCACATCCTATACCATTCATTCACATCCTAATTCAGAGGACATCACATCCATTTACATTTATCTGATTTATATCACTTCCATCCATCCATTTACATCTATCTGATTCCTATCACATCTCATCACATCTATTTATAGAATGTAAGAGAATTCTAATTTTTTGATATAAAGATTCTTTACGCATCTAATTAGGCATAAAGATAACTTTAGTAGTAGGAATAACACTTTTATAAAAATCCTTTTATGCATCTATTTATGCCTAAATTCAATTTTAAGGAAAATAACATTTTCGATTTAAAAATAAACCTTTCATGCATTTTACTTATTATATCCCATATATGCCAAACCCTTATATAAGCTGATAATTATCTTTGAATGGACAGACCAATGCCAATGGGCATACAAAAAGCTAAAGAAGACATTATCAAGTGCATCCATCTTGAGATCCCCCAACTCAAATCTAATTTTCCATGTGCATATCAAAGATTCATCATTCACGCTATTGGATGCATGCTAGCATAACCAAGGAAGCACAACATGGACTTCCCTTAGACCTTTGCTAGCCATCATAGCTCAATGTCATTGACAATGCAATTACACCACCATTAGGAGAGAGGGGTTAGCCATGGTGTACATTATAAAGAAGTACATACACTATCTCATGGCTACAAAGTTTGTTTTATTTATCGACCATCAAGGCTTTGCTTTATTTATTAAATAAGTCATACAGCACACACTGCACATCACCAAATGGTTGCTAATCCTTCTAGTATTGGACTTCACCATCAGCGTGAGAAAGGGATCTTTGCATGTTCATGTTGATCACCTTCCTAACTCCAAATAGAGAACCCCCCCTATTTCACACTGACCACGTATCAGAATAGAGTAAAGGAATTTCCCACTTCTTGGTAGATATCCCATCATGAAGAATAGATTTAGGCGCATCATCAAAAAGTATGCTCCCTCTATCAATTGGTAGTAGGAATTCTTTATAAGAAGGGTCAAGATGGCACCATGAGGAAATGCATTCATGAAGATGACTCTGTCACACTTTGTCACTATTCGTCTCACCATCCTTGAGCAAGCCCATTTTGGCATTAATGGAGGACACTTTGTTGCCATTTGTCACCATCCTTGAGCAAGCCATCCTTGAGCAAGGCCATTCTGGCATCGATGGAGGACAGGTTCCCCATGGTGGCCTACACTCTTTTAAGATGCATCAAATGATGTGATGAATGCAAAAGGTTTGCCATGGTCCAAGCCTTGGTGCTAAGTGAATGCACGCACACTTTATCATAGTCACCATTGACTACTTCACCAACAAGTGGGCTGAGGCCAAAGCTACATAGAAAGTTGATGCAAGATCTAACACTTTAGTTCCTTAACAGAATATGATTAGTCATTTTAGTTGCCTGCTTAAGCGATCGTGTGGTATATATTTCATAAACAAAGTGATGGAGTTATTACTTAAAGAATTCCTTATGGTGCATAAAAAATTTGATAGCTAACTACACATAAGAAATGGCCAAGGCGAGAGCACAAACAAAACATTGTGCACCATTCTCACCCAAGGTGGTAGAGAGGCATCAAAAAAAAAATTGGGAGGATAATTTTTACTTTGCAATATGGCTCTACCATACAGTCTACGTCTACAAGGTAGATGCAAACATCACACTTTTCCAATTTGCATTTGGGCTTGATGTAGTCTGCTAACACTTGCTTCCAAGCCTCTAAATTGAGGAATAATCTTAAAGGAAACCCCCTTGCAAAGAGGCTAGTTACCTCAAAGCAACTGAGTGAGTAATAATGATTATGATCCACCTACAAATTTGGTTGAAAATTATGATGACAGCAATGGTTTAATGACCAACTTAAGGAAAAATACATGAAGGTAGGAGACATGGTACTCATGTATAGTGTTAAGAATGAAAGTAGGAGACATGGTACTCATGTATAGTGTTAAGAATGCCAAATAGAAATAGTGGTTTGACAACAAACTTAAGGATAAATGCATGAAAGTAGGAGACATGGTACTCATTAAAGTATAGATGGTCCCTACTACCATGTCACATAAATTACTCCTCTAGTTGCAATGAAGATAGAGATCATGGATGCAATAGAGATGGAAGTTTACTTCATGGTGGAAAGCTAAAATGTTACTATGGGCCTCTCACCTAGGATATGTTCTCTATTGAATCTATAAGAAAAAGGAGGAGAAATGAGAGGCGAATAATGAAAAATGAAGGGCCACCTTACCCAACAAATAAAAAACCAAAAATATTGTAAATAGCCACGCCAAGTGTATAAATATTTGTACATAGCTAACCTTCAGGATGTGGCTAAAATTAAAAAAAATCGTGGCACCTGCTTTGCCTTAAGCTAGAGTTTCCCTAAAAATACCACCTAGCTACATGGAAAGACTTGGTTGACACCAAGGCTAGTCACAATGTATTGTCTTGGGAGATCTGGAACTCATTAGGCCACCCTCACACCATCCGACCTATGAGCAAAAATTTGCCAACAAGAAAGAGCCTCAAGCAAAGGAGTTTTACCCACAATCTAAGTCCTGATGGATCCGCATTAAGCTGCTAGACGATCAATGCTTATATAAGGGAAACCCTTATGTTTAGGTACCAAAAACCTTGTCATACACACCATAACCCCCTGAGTAGAAGAGAGTCACACAGCAGCCCTACCACCAAAATTCATCCCACCACCAGTAAGCTACACTTTGATGGGTCCTAACAAAGTTTCCAAAAGCCCAAGGCTCTTCCACGAAGGGAATCCTTACATTTGGGTTTCGAGTTCAAGGAAACCCATTCCATAAACCTCTACAAACACACCATCAAACATCAAATCAATGATGGAGTTGAGACCACACCACCCCTAAATTTTAAGCAGGAACACTTGAAACTAGTTTTCTAACCAAAATCTATGTACAAGATTAAAGGCATTTTGGTATGTGATTAAGTAAAGTTAAAATGAAATGCTAACATAAAGTGAGACTAATAGGAGATTACCCGAGTATATCCAAAGAAAAAAAACTTTATAATTCAAACTTGCATACATATATATAGGCCTTGTAAAAATTGCCTATAAGCCAGACAATGCCACATGCACCCAACTGTTGCATGACACATCAATGCTTTACTTGCGTCCTTTCCACTTGCTAACTTTTTCATATGTGACGCATGTTCATATGCCTTTTTACATTTCTACTTCAACAAATGCACCAAAGGACATTTGACCTTTTAAAATTAATCAAACACTTCTTCACCTAGCTTTTATGCTTTACCCAACACATAAAATAGGACTTTTTCAACACCCCCTCTTGATCTTTAAATCCTAATGTAGGGATAACAAATCTCATCTTGATACATTGGGCTACAAGCAATGATAGCACAAGAAGGCAAGACTATACAAGGTCTTCACAAACAACAAATGTTCATCCCCATGTTAGGATGGTGACATGTCCATATCTCTAGCCTCCCTGGTCTTACCACTGGTCTTACCAGGGTGCTTTTACTTCTCATCCTTCCTTTAAGTCTAGCAGTCTTTCTTCAAGTGCCCATTTTTTCAATAGTATGTGCACTTCTTCAAATGCTTATGTTTGTTGTGATAAAAGGTTTTTTATTCCATTGTCAAAGTAGATCCCTCCCCTTGAGTCTCTTCTCTTCTTTCATGAGAGCTTTCAATTTCTTCAAAAGTTAGATTGGGAAAATTCTTCAATGTTGATACAAGGTTGTTGAATTCCCTAGGCATTCTCTTCAAAATAATTCCCTAGGCATGCTCTTTTAAAAATTACAACAATAACATCGTCCTCCTTTACAAGTGTGCCGATGCCAATTGCTACTTTATAATCTTTGAAGCTTCCAATGTGGGAAGCATATGAGTCTATCAAGTCCATTTTTAGCCCCCCAAAAAAATGGACTTTTAGGCTTATTTTTTAGTGTTTTCCCTTTGCCCCAAATAATTTATGAGAAGAATCCCAAGCTTCCTTTGATGTGGTTATAGATGCAACGTGATGAATAAATGAATCATATAGCCCCATCAATATTAGGACTACTCCTCTCCTTGGAAGAGAGTCTTGAGATAGGCTCCAATAAATAAATATGCACAGTTACAACATAAATATGCTTTAGCACCTTTGCTTCCTCCTGCTTGCCTAGGATTGCTCCTCTCCTTATAGAAGAGAGTCTTGAGATTGCCTCTAATCTTTGTTTTGCTACTCTATTTTGCAAGCTTCTCCATCTCATCTTTCAAATTATAATATAAGATTTTGGCTCGAGCACCTTGGATCCTCCCTCTACTGATTTCATTAATCCATAATTCTTCCTGGACATATAGTAGGTTTTGTTGATATAATTTATCATTTCCATAGTTCTTCATCGACATATAGTAGGGTTCACACAATTTATCATTTCCACCACAAACCTCATATGAATCCATATATCCTCATTTGAGCTACCTATAATCTTGTACTCCTTATCTCTTCCCCCATCAGCCTGGATGAGGTCCTCCTCATTCGTAGAATTGATCTCAATCTATCTCTCTCTATAGGGAGCTTAAATACATCTGCTAGAGAGAACTTGACCTTCTTGCTAGATGGCAACTTTATCATGTTTGATTTTTGTAATAACTTGGCCTTTTTAAATATAGATTAAGCTACAATTCCTCTCATGCCTAATTTTTGAAAGCCTCAAAGTTTGCTCTTATGCTTATTTGGGAACAACAAAGCTCACATGTTTGAATTCCACTATCTTGCTAGGATGGTTAATGGGGTTGGTTGGTGATAGAGAGCAAGGGATATAGAAAGAACTTTTGCAAAGAGAGCAATATGGTTGCTAGGATGATTGATGGGGTTGGTTGGTGATAGAGAGCAAGGGATATAGAAAGAACTATTACAGATCTAGACTGCCTCTTTATCTATGTCACTACCAATCTTTTTTCTTCCTTCATCATTTAGATCCAATTTCCTGAGATGCTCTTTCAAGAAAATTCTATGGTATTGGCTTTAGCCAAACCTGTTGATAAGCTTTTAGCAATATTTCACCATTCAAACTTGCTAATTAAAATGTTCATGTACCCATCTTCTTAAAGATTTTGTATGATCCTACCCATCTCATTTTAAGCTTTCCTAGGTGTAGTCCCAACTTGGAATTGAACCTAGCAACACCGCATCTCCTTCCTCGGAGATTTTGAACTTTGATTTCCTATCCATGTGAACCTTCCTTCTCTTTTAAACCATTTCAGTTATCCATGAATTGAACAACCTCCTTTCATCTAGCTTCAAGAGATGCTCTATCCTATGCTTCTCATATTCTTCCATAGTTGACCTTTTTGCTATCCTGAGACTTGGCACTAGGAATTCCATGGGCACTCTAACCCATACACCATACTAATGGATGTCAATCATGTGGTGTTCTTGTAAAGCTATTTATGAATGCCCATAGTGCAGAATGTAGCTTTGTGTTCCAATCCATTTGGTTCTCATTTATAGTCTGGCCGAAATTCCCTTTAGGATCTAGTTTGTGGATTTTGCTTGACCATGATTGGCTATGGATAATACATTGTTAACTTCTTGTGTATCACCATGTGCCTCTTTATTAGCTTCTTGATTACCTCATTAAAGAAGTGAGTCCCTTGGTCACTTACAAGGACATATGACTATTATCATTGCCTTTTCTTCCACCCACCACTTTGTGTAATATCATGTTGTCACTAGGATGTACTTGTTGTGCCACCAAGATGTGTTGCATGTTATTAAGGCTACTAGTTTCAATGGACCTATAAAGTCTAGGCCACCAGGATGTAATATTATGTTGCCACCAGGATGTACTTGTTGCCTATTCTTTGGGCTGTTGATTTTTCAATGGACCTACAAAGTCCAAGCCTGAATTCTAGATAGCTTAAGAGGCAATAATAGATTAAGTGGCACCATGATGTTCTTGTTGCATGTTCTTTGGGTTTGGTTTCAATGGACTTACAAAATCCAAACCTCATTTTTGGACAACTCAAGAGGCGATAATAGATTAAGTGGCATTCTATCTAAAGCATTTGGTTGTCCCATCTTTTGACACATATCACATGTTTTTTCAAAGGTGTGAGCATCCTTGACTTTTGTTGGCCACCATAGTCCTACTTGGAACACTTGCCTTCTTGTGATCTCTCCTAAAAAGGTGTCCTCAACCAACTGACTCCTTGGTGTGCTTCTATCAATGCAGCTTGTTTCTTATGATCTGGGATATATATTCTGAGTATTTGATTTTGATGCCCGTTTTGTAAAGTTTCCCACTATCATCATGAACGACTTACTCCTAAGAGTCAGCTTCTTATTTTGGTACCTTGACATCTTAGTTTCAGAAAAGATAAATTAGTCAAGAATTATAGCATTTCTTCATACCAATTTAGATTTTCTATGAAAGTCATATTTGACTCCTAATGTAGCTTCTCCAAACTCCAACCTAGACATGAAATCTACCATTGTATTCTAATTACCCGAGGTGTGCCTGATGGTGAAGTTAAACTCGTGCAGCAGTATAGCAACAACATTCATTTTTCCAGCTTTCCTACAAGGTTAGGTTTGTTCACTAGATATAAAAGTGCCATGTGCTCCACATGGAACTTAAAACATTCCCCAAAAATAGTGTGCCTTAACTTTTCAATGGAATAGATCATTCCCAATGATTCTTTTTTTGCGATGGAATAATTTGTTTCTAATTTGGAAAGCCTTCCTACTTGTATAATATTAATTGAAACCAGTCTTCTTGTGCTTCCTATGTATCAGGACACTTCCTATTGCCACATCTGAATCATCCACAAAGACATGGAAAATGAGATCATAGTTGGGATGTTGAAGTGTGGGTGTAGAGGTTTCTTTACATTTTTCAAGGTGGCATAGTATAAGGTGATGAAGGTGATCCGCTTTTTTTCCACACACACTTAGATTATCCACAAAGTCTCTTATGAAGATGGCCAGATACTCATAAAAGATTTCTTGAACCATCCTTTAAATGTTTTTGATAAACGTAAATGAAACGAGAAAACGCAGACCTCGAGAAACACGTGTAACAAAAAATACAGCAACTAAAGAGAAACACCAAATTGGGTCCCAACTTCCCCCCAAATGTGTGCCAAAAGCATGCCCGCTTGAGTATTTTTATAGTATTTTATTCCATCAAAAATAGATTACATGGCTATTTTTAGCCCAAGCTTGCTCTATAACCTTTCTTTTTACAAAAATTGGGTAATAAAATATTCAAAAATCTCATTCCCATGACAGTCCTCCCAGTTTAGGAGACAACCGTCCTTGGTTGTGACTATCAGTACACACGAGTGATCAATCACATTAATCATTCCCACATTGGATTTACTCACAATGTCATTACATATTTAAGTGGATTCACTCCCACATTGGATTCACTCTCAATAATTAATTGGATTCACTCCCAATGTCCTCACACGCATCGCACGTGCCTTAGAGTTGATCGGATTCACTCACAATCTGTAAGATCCCTGTCCCCACCGCGCAACGGATTCGGGTGCTAGCAGCGGAAGTAGCACATCTTGCGCAGGGCAGGGTCCCACACTCGGGGCCTCGTCCATGAATATTCGGACAGGTGACTAATTCCTCAATTCTTCCAAACCGAACTCGGAAAAACTTCTCTTGCCCGGAAAGCGCGGGCGATTCCACCAGGATAACTTTTCCTTAACGTAGTCAAAAGCCTTAACTAACAGAGCTCATCTAATCGAACCCGTAAGTCCCATAGTCAGATCAGGGAAAAAGACTGTACTTGGATCATAGAGACGAACGCTTTTTTTCTCATTGAGAGACACAGCCGTTGATTCTTTTCCATAGAACAATTTTTGTCCGGGATTTACTTCATCTATCGAACTAAACAGAAATTGAGTCTCGATTTACGGATCCATCAGTCCTCTAACCCCATCCAGTCCCATGGGTTAGCCAACCGCCCAACCACTGTAGTGATGGGATCCAATTAGGAATTTGGTTAGATTTTGTCCCGGATACCAGGGAAAAGAGTTCCTAGGCCCCCTAGCCGGAAGTTCATGCAAACATAAAACTAGTCATACCACTTACACACCCAATATGAAATTGCCTTTTTCTCAGCATCAGCTAACTTTAAAACAATCCTTTAATGAAACCATTATGTCACTGATGACAATCCTCAAAATCTCTGGTTGAATCCATATTTCCAATCATTCATTCATCGGTGTACTTATGACATCATTGGCAACCAGAACACTCACCACCTATTCACTCAGGGGCCTTTTCAATAGTTCCTAGCTCATAGTACCCGACAATATTTTCACATATAAAAATCAAGTGGAATCCTCGTTGAAGATCAGCAAGATCAATCAGCAGATCCATATAAGAGAGCCATGGACTCATCCGTTGAGGACCAGCAAGGTCAATCAACCAGATCGATGCCCGGTTTTAGAAAACAACTCTTACTCCTTGTTCCAATATCTTCCACGACGCACGTGTGGGTATCTTCGGCGACCCCAGAGCCCGAGCACCATATGGTCAATACCCTCTAGGATCCTTCGCAGGTCACCTAGCGCTTCACTCATAGGCCGCTTCCTTGGTCCCTCATCCACCGTACTGGAAGCTCACCATTTAAATTGAACCGAGGTTGGTCAAGACCTCGGCCGACCTTGCTACGCGAGACGTCCTCCGATGACTCTCCATATCAGCAGTTGCAACTTTATCAGTTAGGTCTCCACGACCTTAATCACAAGACGGTCAAAATGCTTCCCCAGCATTCTTGACATAAAACAGTCATTTACAAACAGTCACAAATACAGTTTCTATATTGAACTCTCGTCTTTCCACATTGTTCCACATTGTTCCACATCAATCCATATTACTTAACCCAAATCCAAATCATATGCGTATCTATTCTTAACCGGATACATCATTTTCCATCCCATCCCATCACATCAGATTCATTCACTTCACATAACATCCATTCCTAACTTTCTTAAATTACATTACATCTCATCATATCCATTTCTCATTACATCTCATTCATTTACATCTTATATCATTCATTCACATTCTGATTCACATGACATCTCATCTCATCCATTTGTTCATATCGATGTCATATCCCTTCACATAAATATTCGCATTCATTATTCCACATCTACATCCACATTCGTACATCTACATCCACATCTACATCCATACATCTAATTTCACATCCACATTCATACATCCACATCCACATCCACAGTCATACATCCACATCCATACATCCACATCCATATTTACATCCATACATCCACTTTCACCACATCCATACATTCACATCCATACATCCACATCCATACATCCACTTCCACATCCACATTCATACATCCACATCCACATCCATATCCATACATCCACATCTATTTTCACATCCACATTCATACATTCACATCCATATCTACATCCATACATCCATTTTTGCATCCACATTCATATATCCACATCCATACATTCACATCCATACATCCACTTCCACATCCACATTCATACATCCACACCCATACATCCACATTCATACATTCATTCTTCGTTCATTTTTATCTATCTGATTCATTTCACATCCTCATATCTATTTATAGAATACAAGAGAATTCTTATTTTTGATATAAGATTTCTTTACGCATCTATTTATGCATGAATTCCATTTTAAGGAGAATAACACTTTCGAAATAAAAATCAATCTTTTATGCATCTTCCTATGCATAAATTCATTTTAAATGAGAATGACACTTTTGAATTAAAAATCAATCTTTTATGCATCTTCCTATGCATAAAATCAAAATTGACGAAAATAACTCTTTTGAACTAAAAATAGATTTCTTTATGCATCTTTCTATGCTTAAAATTAAAATTGATGAAAATAAATAAAAATAGATTTCTTTATGCATCTTTCAATGCATAAAATCAAAATTGATGAGAATAACACTTTTGGATGATTAAAATAAATTCTTTATGCATCTTTCCATACATAAATCTAATTTAGTAGGAATTACACTTTTAGAATAAAAGAATTTCTCTTATGAATCTAATTTATGCATAAAATCATTTATGATGAAAATCATACTTTTAATATAAAAATTTATCTTTTATGCATATGTTTATGCATACAAATCATTGATGAAAATCACGCTTTTAATCATCTTATGTGAGTATTTACTCATTTTTTAGGGATTTTCCTTTTATTTCTTCATTTATCTCCTCTCTACATTTGGATGAATCTTATTGGTCCATAGGCACCTTAATTTTAAATTTTGAAAAAATCTTGACCCTCAGGATAATGCCTCTTGAACAGATTATACTTAATTTCTAATGCACCTTCTGGAAATCTTTTTGAACTTCTGTTTCAAGGGAACTTATTTTAATAAGATGAGATATTTTTTTATCGAAAAATATTTAAAAATTGAATTACCACTCTCTATAAGATTTTCTCTCTCTAGGCCAAAACTAGTAGAAACAAGATCTTTTATATTTCTGAAGAGGGAATTGACTACAAGGGAAGATACTAGACATCCTGAGAGGCTGGGGAGGAATCTTACACAATCAAACTCACTGAACCTTTGCACGCGTCACACGTGTCTTAGAGTTGATCGGATTCACTCACAATCAAACTCCCATAATCTTTGCATGTGTCACACATGCCTTAGAGTTGATGGGGTTCACTAACCAAACTCCTACATTGGATTCACTCACAATGCTTTCATACTTGTCACATGTATTCACAGAGCATCCCACATGTCTCACACGTGTCACAGCTGGTTAGATTCACTTACAACCAACTAGGGTCACCCTCTAAAGAATCATATTCACTCTCGATTCTTATACCACACTGGGTTGCCCTTATCAAGAATTAATTCAAAAGAGTTGATCGGATTCACAGTCAAACTCACACATTACTTACATGCATCACACATGTCACAGTTGATTAGATTCACTCACAACGAACACTCAATTTATGATAAGTTATTTTCACAGATAAATATCACTAAGTACTCATCATACACATGTAAAAGAGACATTGTATCAAGGACTTCTATGTATAATAAATTCTAGTGTTCCATACCAGTTGAAATTATCCCACACAAATCTAGAGATAAGTATGCATCGGAATACTTCACATAGGATTAATCTCATGTCCCATACCACAAGACTAATTCATAGAGTGAAAAATTCATAAAGTATAGTTCAAGATGGAAGGGCCAGTTCCTCCGAGAAGTTCTATTTTGATGCATAAGAAATCTCCTTGAAATTTTAAAAAAAAAGTCTTTAAATAAATTTATTGTAAAGATAAACAAATGAATATGTTACCCTAAGAGTCGGAGTAGTTGTTGTGGTAGTCTTGTTCTTCATCACCATCAAGTCCAAGTAAAATAACAAATATTAAATAAAATTTGATGACGTAAAAATAAAATCCAAAAGTAAGAGAGTGTTACCTTGATGTATTGTTGGCTACAAAATGAAAAGGTTAAGAGAAATAGAGATTTTAAAACAATTTGTGAATAACTGAAAACGTAATTATTCG
Organism: Cibotium barometz; assembly: GCF_041138505.1. Taxonomy (NCBI): domain Eukaryota; kingdom Viridiplantae; phylum Streptophyta; class Polypodiopsida; order Cyatheales; family Cibotiaceae; genus Cibotium; species Cibotium barometz. The sequence goes on along the minus strand of NC_141111.1, from coordinate 8,761,940 downwards.
GTAAAGATCAAGACTTATCGTGTAAGTCGAGATGAAAATTGTTGGAAGCTCCATGGTATAGATCATTGGTATAACCTACACATCATGCTTACACCACACATAACAACATGCCTACACTCATGTATAAACTCAAAACTATTATCTTCATAATTATGACATAAACTGCTTAAGAAATAATCAAACAATCTTAGAATAACGTTGACCTTGAGCTAGGCGCATAACTGAAAAATTTACTCCAGTCTTGAATCCTTGCATATCTATCGCACAAGTCTACTCTAGTCTTGAATCCATGCATATCTATTGGCGCATCCAAATAATTTTGGTCAAGAGAGTATAGCACTAATCGTTTTACTAGAATAATTGTTTCTTTCTTCCCTTTCTTCTTTCTCTTCTTCTTCTTGTTTCTCTCTTTCCCTCTTCTTTCTCTTTGTTTTTCTTCTTCTTCTTATTTTCCTTCTCTCTCCTCGTCTTCTTCTTCTTCTTCTTATTTTCCTTTTCTTTCTCTTCTTCTTCTTCTTCTTCTTCTTCTTCTTCTCTTTTTTCTCTCTCATCCTCTTCTTCTTTTCCTTCTCTCTCCTTCTCTTCTTCTTCTTCTTCTCTTTCCTCTCTCCCCTCCTCTTCTTCTTCTTTCCCCCATGGCTCACCAGGCACTACCATGCAGCTTCGTATTATCCCATATAGCGTTTTTTCAAATCTTGCAAAAGGGTATAAGAAGGACAAAAGGTTAGCTTTTGTAATTCTTTGGAGATGCCATTTAAAGAGAGTGCAACACCTACACTGGAAAATACAACATTTGTAGTCAGCTTCTATGAACAAAATGTGGCCTCTCTCTTTCGAAATTCACCTGTGCTGCTGCATCTAAATGGCATGTGGCATCACAGAAGATGCTGACATGGGAATAAACATTCTAATAAGATTGCTAATTCATGCTTTAGTTCACAATAAACGTTTAGTGTGAGCTCCCAGAAAAAAATGTGGCCTCTCTCTCTCTCTATAAAATCACCTACGTGCGCAGGTGCTAACATGGGAAAATATATTTTCTTCCTCCTCCTCCTCCTCCTCCTCCTCCTCCTCTTCTTCTTCTTCTTCTTCTTCTTCTTCTTCCTCTCTCTCTCTCTCTCTCTCTCTCTCTCTCTCTCTCTCTCTCTCTCTCTCTCTCTCTCTCTCTCTCTCTCCAGTTAGTGTTTCAATCCAATGGACTATTTTCCATGCTTGAGTGCAGATAAATTTAACTACCTATTGCATTTTCTCTCTACTCTCATGCATGGAATGCATATTTTATTGATGGCCCATCAAACATGCAGTTGAGAGATCTCAAAGTTACCTATAGAGGCAAGAGCAAGTTGACTACAGGGGAGACTGTGAGTTTGAATGGGGGCAACACTTTGAGAAGGAGTGGCTATGGCAGTTCTCACATGCACAAAGAACTCATACAAAATCTTGAACTATAGCTCATTCACCTACTTTGCAGTACCGCATTAGAAGTATTGAGGCACAGAGTTTCCCTAGACGTTAGAGCTACCTTCACTCTTGTAGCTTATTGTTTTCCTACTTTATGTGTGGAATTCTAGTCTTCCTTGGGTCTTGATGGTAATGTACTAATTTAGTAAGCTTTTCTACATATATATGTGAAGGCATGCTTGTGTTTGCATTCTTCTCTCTTATTGTGTCTCCTCATTACCTCGTCTACTAGCATGTGCCTAATTGAGTCTTGTTCCTCTTTTCTCATTGTACTTCAACAATTATGCACCCAACAAGGTCACAAATGAGGAGCCCTAGCATTTAGATTTATGAGAATGTACATATTAGGACCTCATCAAATTTAAGGGAAAAGGAGAGGAGCTTTACCTCAAAGTCATCGATTTTGGATTCTTCACCTGGATTCTTCACCGCCACCACGGAGATTGAAGTGGACTTCTTCAAAATTGGTATCATGAATTTAAAGGCACTACAAAGGCTAAATCACAACAACCAAGATCATTCTCAACAAGGGGGTATGTTGTGAGTAATCTTCTTCACATGTGGAGGGGAAGAGTCATTATTTCATATTTTGGTATTCAACTTCACAGTTTTGATCATCTCTCTCAAATTATGAAGAATTATAAGGTGCTTCAAAGAGAAAACTTTTATTACTCTCTATCGAATGAGAGCCTATGGATGCCACTTTTTGAGTTTATATGAAGAGTATATTAAGCTCTGAGTCAAACCTTTGTGTGGAGAGGGTCGAAGATGTCTCAAAACGTCACTTTTTGGGCTATGTAATTAAGATCTATCCAATGAGCCTATGGATGCCACTTTTTGAGTTATATGCAGAGTGTATTTAGCTCTGAGTCAGACTATTATATGGAGAGGGTCGAAAATATCTTCAAATGTCTCTTTTTGGGCTATGTAATTGAGCACCACCAAAGGAGGTGTTTTCAAATTGAAAGATGCAATTGGAAACATTAATGAATTTCGATTATTTGTAAGCTCAAGCTTTAGAGGTAGAAGTGGGAATTCCTAATTCATGTGGAAGGGCTTCTTAAAAATTATTATTTTGGGTGCCTAGTTTGACTACTTTGCCTATTTTGGCTATAGCTTTTGCAAATGAAGGAATGTTTTAGTGCTTCAAAAATCAAAGTTGTTGTAGTCTTTAAGATATTTTTAATAAGCTATTAGGCATCATGTTTTGAGTTCCTATGCAGTACATATTTAACTCCAAGATATATTGTATAGAAGGGGTCATTGCAAAAGGAGTTCAAATTACCTTGCTTGGTATGCTTCATACAAAGATGAGATATGGTGGGGTTGATTTGTGAAAGTAAATCTAATGAAAGAGCTAATGGAAGGATTCAACATGCATATTATTTGGCTAAAGATTGTTCATGATTAAAGGGAGATCAAGCTTATTCGAAGGGGAGGTGAAAACCCATTTCATGTCTCAATGTTTCATCCAAATCTTCCCATTCAACCCAATCAACCCTTCCAATCCTCCCCTACCTTATTTGTGAATCTTATAGTGAGTCAAAAAAAAATCCATTAACAATGCATTGTCTTTCTTTTTGGTGCCTGAGAGATTAAGGGAAATCTTACAACCACCTCAACCCCAACCCCTTATCCTTCCTATACTTGAATATGAAGTAACATGGGATGTGCATGTACTTATTGTAAACCTTAATCTCAATAAGGAAGGAAGATATGTGTTGTTGTTATCTATGCATCAATTACCTCTATGTGAACCTTGATCAAGAAGGAAGGAAGATATGTGTTGTTGTCCTCTATGCATCAATTGCCTCTATGTGAACCTTGATCAAGGAAGGAAGGAAGATATGTGTTGTTGTCCTCTATACATGGCAACCCTTTGCTTAAGAGGAGTGAGAATTATGTGACTCATGGATAGAACATATTGTATGCCCAGTATGCCAAATAAATAGACTTGCAAGTGAGGATGTGTTATGCCCCATGTCCCTGCCATATATACAGAAGGAGATAATTAATTTTTGGGATCTTGTTGATCCCTTTTTCTCTTTTCTTATTATTCTACACCATCTAAGTCATAATGGAAAAAGTACATGTCGTTCATGGAAGTCATTAGGGAGTGTTGAAATATACAAGTGAATAGGGTGTGTGCGGGAACAAGCCCTTGGATAGAGGCTGTAAAAGAGAATGTGTAAATGTGAAAGAACCTATGAAAAGGTGAGAAGAATCTACTGGGAGAGAATAAAGGGTAGCATGAGAAGATTTAGGAAGTGTGGAGATATTCTGGGAGAGGTGGAGAGAATCAAGCAAAAGAGGTGGAGTGAATCAAGGAGAAATCAGTAGGATTAGATGCTGGATGTACACTCTATAAATTGAGGCATTGGCCTAATGAGAATTTGTTAGTTTTTTATTATCCATGCTTACATTAATCTATTAGTTAATTACTCGCTAATCACATCTTAATTATCATCTAATCACTTCGTTAATGATGTTGATTCTAGCATTTGATCCACCATAGCTCATCACATTGTTGTAATTTTAACATGGTATCAGAGCCAAGCCTAGAATCCATCAAGTTTATGAGCCCATTATCTAGTTAATTAGGATTAGTAGATAATTAGAAAATAATCAAATTTTTAGTTATTTTTCAACTAACCTCTGTACCCCCAGCTGGCAGAGGAGCTCTATCTCTTTGCACACATCAAATTAGGCCCATTGCTTCTAGCCACATACAGCCATCATCCCCACAATTCAGCCCATCAAGACGAACGTCAAACCGCCACGTAGAACTCCGAAAATTTGCTGATTCGCTGGCGCCTGTTTTTTGAGTGAAAAATGAGATTTCTTCTTCATCAGTTGCAATGACTCTAATTCCTCTTATCCCCGGGGGTTTTCAAGCATGCTCTACAAGCTGGTGAAGTCAGAATTTGATTTGATCAAGTCTACAGTGAGATCCAAGCTCTTCATCAAATATGCAGGTGACTTTGGTAAAACCGAGATTAAGCATTCAATGTTTGGTCAAATCTTGTGTTTCTTGGCTTAATCCTCTACTAGACTAATTGCTATTGATGGCCTCAAAAGGATTTGAGCTCATTTGAACTCTAAGGCCTCAGATCTGGGCTCCCTGCATACTCTATTTTTTGTACACAAAACAAAGGATTAATTTACTAATCAGTGCTAATCACTATATTTTGGTACAATTGAGGATTCAAATTAACCATTAGGTATCTGATACATATCCCTATAACGTTAGATTGCAATTCGGAGTTGGTTTGATACTCTAACCATTCCGTACAAATTGGTTACCCTTGATTTAATGTAATTTCTGGTAAAATTATGCTGATAAATTTATGGTAATCATCATTTTGCATTTAACCCTTGGTTAATGCTTGCAAATCACACTCAAATTCAATATTATTCACAGCCAGAGTTGCATTTGGGAATGTGCATAAGAATGAATGCTATACGCATTATGTATTGGGCACATGACATCAGTGTAAAAATGGGATCAGACACTGCCCTTGTTGTCTAGAATAAGGCAAGAGGTAAGACCTCCCACATAGATTTGGGTTTGCATTGCATAATGATACAAGATAAACATCAAAAGCCCAAAAGAACTGTCAACAAAACATTTAAACATGTTGCTCACATGGAGCAAGCTCATGGCCCCAGCCATGAAAGAAGAAGAACATCTCTTTCCAAGAGGAAGATCCACACCAAGAAGAAAAGCTAAAGGAAGCATTGAAGGAAGACATGGATACGAGAAGAGAAGCTGCCACAAGAAGAAGACTGAAAGAAGAGGAAGGTACGGACGCGTGAAGAGAAGCTGCCACGACAAGAAGACTGAAGACAAGAGAAGATGTGAGGCTCCAAAGAGTGAGGAGCCATGTGAAAATCTCTGAGAAAGAGAGAGAGAGAGAGAGACCCCACAACCCAATGTAACCTGCCCCAACAAAGTAAAGCCACCTCTGAGCCACCCGATGATGTAGGCCACGTGGTAGATGTATGTGTGAGCACTTTAGTCAAGGTCGCGAGCACTTGTAGTAGCCTTGGACACATAGAGAGAGAGAGAGAGAGAGAGAGTGTCAAGGACTATGAGTTTAGGGACTTGAGGCACTGGTCGTGGACTGTCAAGTAAGAGAGAAACTTGGTACAGGGTCCAGGTGTGCTAAGTTCACTTGAGGGGAGGTGTGCTAGGCACTGGTCGCGGACTATCAAGTAAGAGGGAAACTTGGTATAGAGTCCAGGTGTGCTAGGAGTATTCACTTGAGGGGAGGTGTTGAAATATACAAGTGAATAGGGTGTGTGCGGGAACAAGCCCTAGAGGCTGTAAAAGAGAATGTGTAAATGTGAAAGAACCTGTGAAAAGGTGAGAAGAATCTACTGGGAGAGAATAAAGGGTAGCATGAGAAGATTTAGGAAGTATGGAGATATTCTGGGAGAGGTGGAGAGAATCAAGCAAAAGAGGTGGAGTGAATCAAGGAGAAATCAGTGGGATTAGATGCTTGGATGTAAACTCTATAAATTGAGACATTGCCTAATGAGAATTTACTGGTTTTTGATTATCCATGCCTACATTAAGCTATTATAATCACGTCTTAATTATCATCTAATCACTTTGTTAATGATGTTGATTCTAGCATTTGATCCACCATAGCTCATCACATTGCTGTAATTTTAACAGGGAGGTTTCAGAAGCTTATCTCTATGAGTTTAAAAAAGCTTGCGTTGGTAATCGGGATAGGAAGTCTATACAATGGGCATAATTATTACCTTTATTTTTAGAGTGAAGGACTCTTTAGTGGGTAGAAGACCAAGAGGAAGAAGTGGCAAGTGACTGGGATAAGCTAAGTGAAACCTTGTTAGATGAATTCTTACTTGAGGAGAAGTATGATCAATTGCTAATTGAGGTCTCACATCTTTCTAAAAGCAATGCTTCTATGAAGGATTATGGTGAATGAAACACTAAGTTGAGAGAGTGCATCAAGCATCATTTGGGTAGAACTGGGGTTAAGAAAGCCTCAACTCATTAGTCATGGAAGGGATTGATGGTTTGATCTTACAGAAATTTATCTCTAGGTTGAAGCCTAGCCCTATGTTAGGAATCAAGTCTTGAGGAGGAAGACGTAGATCAACCAAAGCCTCAGGTATTGCCACTTTTTCCTACACCAATGGTTACACCTTCTTCTAAAGCTCCTAAAGTGGTCACCTTTAATGAACAACAACAAACTATGGCTATCTCCAATGCACTTTATGTGGTAGTGTCTCAACAAACTATGGCTATCTCCAATGCACCAATGGTTACACCTTCTTCTAAAGCTCCTAAAGTGGTCACCTTTAATGAACAACAACAAACTATGGCTATCTCCAATGCACTTTATGTGGTAGTGTCTCAACTCACAGAGCAAGGATTGATTAGTTACGTCTTGATCTCTTGTAAGCTCATGAAATAAGGCCTCCTCCATTTATTGCAAAGAGATGCAAGAAACATGGTAAGAAATCATGGCCCTCTTGATCTTTTTTGTGTTACTTGCTATGGGTGCCAACAAAAGGGGCACTATCAATGGGATTTTCCAAGAAGAGCTTCTACTTCGATTCTTATAAACCTAATTGATGCTACTAAGGGATAAAATAGAAAGGGTATTGTGGATATTTATGATGATAATGGATGTAATGTCATGCCATTGGATTTTCAAAGGGAAACATGTGATAGTAAAGTGGATGGAAATGTTATGGATGCTTTGGTTGTTGATTTTATTGATGTGTTTGACACAAAAGAAGAAGATGGTCACTTTGAATATTGAGGTGGTTCAAGAAGAATATCAAGTACAAGATGTTGAAGTAGCAGGTGAAGCTACTTCAAATATTGATGTAGTATTTGAAGCTACTTCAAATATTGAAGTAGTAGGTGAAGCTACTTCAGATGTTATATTGCTGGAGATCATGGTGATATGATTCCAATGCAAGTGGTTTTGACATGTGATGATGAGAGCTTGATTACAACCATCTCTTATGGAATTTCTTCAAAGGAGGTATGCTTGGAACAAGAATTAGCATCAAGTGATGATGATGATGATGAGAATGTTTCTTCTTATAATATCTTTGATATCGATGCATGCTTGTGAAGCTTTTGCTAAAGACAAGGAGAAAGATATTGTATGATTATGTGATGAGCACACGCTATAAAAGTTGTGATGAAATATCAGATGAAACATTCTTCCATGATAAAGACATGTCTAGTAATGATGATAAATGCTCTTGGGATGGTATGTATATTGATGAAGCTCACATATAGATGTATTTACAGGTGTGATAACCTTTCAAGGGCAGTTTAATGAATGAAGGCTTAGACAAGAGCATTGGCTACATGTTCTACCAATGTATGAAAGCTTACAAAGAGAGCGTATGTTGTATCCATGTGTTTTGGAGATTCTTACTTAAATAATATACTTCAAAGGACCCAGAGGATAATTCAAAAAGGCAATCACTTACATGAGGGATCTTGATGCTCATTGGAAAAGGATTCAATTCATGGTCTTTCACTCAAACTATGAGGAAAGAGCTCCATTTTGTTCCGCAGAGATATAATTTCCTTTTGTTGAGGCTTCTTTGTTGCAATGTATAATATATATGTGTGGTGATTAACTATGTGGGACCTAGCGTTTAGCATGCCAATAATGCTCACTAGGAAGGATGTTGTACAAGAAGCTAAGGTGTTGATGTGGCATTGTAAGTACAAGCTACAAAACTAAAATACGACAAGATGATTGGTGACGCCTGCTGACAGAAGGACGGCAATATGTTTAATTGTTGGATCTCAATGCATGAGCTTCTCCTCTCTATCCACCTTGTGTCATTGATCCATAGTATAGGCAACCTTCTCCTCACCTCCATCAAGATGATTTAAGCTCTACCTTCACCCCTTTAGAAAAGGAAGCATTACAATGTGCAACATAGCGAGGACACGACCGGACAAGCTAGCGCACCATTGTTTCGGAAAAGGGTAAGGTAATCTTTTGTCTTAAACAGAATTCATTAAAGGGAGATTGCAACAAGGTGAGAAATATGTATTTTGATCCTCATGTGTGTTCTTTGAGCTCAAAGGTATGTGAGCATATAAATGTGCATGCACACAATTCATGGACCAACATGATAGGATGAGGAGAACATGAAGGTGCAAATATTGCAAACAATTGCATGCCCACGTAATGATTTTTTATCCTTATATGTGTTCTTTGAGCTCAAAGGTATGTGAGCATATAAATGTGCATGCACACAATTCATGGACCAACATGATATGATGAGGAGAACAGAAAGGTGCAAACATTGCTAACAATTGCATGCCCACATAATGATTTTTTTCACATTTAAGATGGTTTTGAAAGGCAATGAGGGTAAGTAATTTGAGTCTATGAAAATGGTACCCTCAAGTTTATCCCATCATCCTGAACTTCACCCGAAAATAGTGCCTACCCCCTAAAGATGAGACAAAAAGGCACCACTCATAGAAACAGAAGAAGAAAGAGATACTTCTCATTTTGAGGTGCTTTTGGGGGGAGAGGGGGGAGAGGGGGTCAAAGCACATTGACGTAGCCATTAGGATTGAAGACATAACACTTAAAACTAAGAACCACAATAAATTCAACATACAAAGTGATTTGCATTCATATCATAAGCTCTTTGTTTAGACATAAATGGAAAATATGCAAGAGGGTTTGCAAGAGAAAGTGGAACAACTAGAAGAGAAGATGAGAAACAAAATGAACCAAAGATAAATTGGAAGAAGTTGAATGGGATTTTTCCTTCTACAAATATAAGTTGTAAGGTTATTCACACACCATTTTCTCATGCATATGGGACATTTCCTAGCCCCTTTTTGCTATATGCATTCCCAAAAAAAGACTCTTCTATACAAAATTAAGAGTGCATTCACACCTCATTCTTTCTTGTGAGTAGAACAATTCATAACAAGCTTGGACTATGAGAGGGCCCCCATATCGTCTATGTGCTTATGGTAATTAAAAATTATGGTAGGATGGTAAGTATTCATCATGCATACTTATCACGTGCACACACATGGGCATGGAAAACCTCATATCTAATCCCTGGGCATGGAAAACCTCATATCTAATCCCTAATTAGGCAACAGTCTTAGGGTAGGATTAGGGGACTAGCAGACTCAGGCAGGGAAGAAGCAGCAAGTCCACAAGCATCACCATGACTCAACCTACAACCAGCCCACACATAGGAGTATTGTGGTCATCTAAGCATCATGAAGCTGGCCAACAGCAGCTACTCAAAGGTGGGCATCATCAAGGCTGGCTGACCAATATGTTTAAAAGACTTATGAGAAATTTAGATAGATGAGTCGTGGTGGATAAATATAACCAGTATTCTGACCAACCTGTCCATACGGAGTCTATGAAAGGCTAGGCCTAAACATATTCATAATCATCTAATCCCCACCTAAGGGGTAGGTTAAAGTAAGTCTAGATAGGATCTTTGTTTACCACTTTGGAAAGGCCAAAGGCCACACAATAGTTTTTCAGTCATATACATCTTTTTGTACCACAGTAATACAATGAAAATACAATGCATCTCTCTCTTCCCTCTATCTATTCATTGCATGTTCCTAATTAGTAGGCTTAGGGCTGGATCAAGTTCAACAAAACTTCTGCACATGCAACAATGCTGACTGGTAGACTTAAGTGAACACCCCTTTGATCACTACACAATCACAATTACAAAATATCTCCATGGTCATCAACTATTAGTAAACAATCTACATTCGAGTTTCACGCATACCAGTGAATTTACTCAAATGATACAAAAAACAGCACCAACTGGTTCTAAATCAAACAGTTTAGATGCTTTTTGTGCTTAAGATTTTGCCTGCCTGCTTGCCCTGCCTCCCTCCCTCACTCCCACAATTGCACAAACTGTTTCCCCAGGTCATCCTCCTAAAGTTCAAATTCATGGAGCAACTTGTCAGAAAGAGGAAGCCAAATTCCAAGAGGCGATGTACTTCAATCACATTAAAAGCTCACTGTTCTTGTGACAACAAAATCATGTCCTTGTTGAAAGATCAATACAGAATGTCCCAAAATAGGTGCGAATGGTCCAAGGCAGCATGACAACGGGATCTAATAAAATCATACAAATAGCCTACACCACCACGACATCCATAAACACTTGATCTGCCACTCTAAAGCCCCTCATGCTACTCCATGTCACTGTTAACCTTAGAGCCATTCCATTTGAGTGATCCTACACATTCCTTTAGCACTCTAATTCACCTGTATAGCACACATAAAAACCTTACCAGCTCACCTTTTGCACAGTTCATTAAGCATAACAAAATTTTCATAGCTATCCTTGGAACCAATGTGTGTTATGACCATGCCTGCTTGAGTTAAGGCACTATTAACAAATGTTGGGTTCTCCTTGCTCAGTCACCTCCACTCTGATCCATCGGGAAATCTCTTCAACGCATTCTTTTTGCCTTTGATATAATATTCAACCAGAGCTAGCATCCGCTCATACTTATCCGGATGGTAGTTCACATGCAGGGCGACCGGTAAAAATTTGTCAAAAACAGGGTCTTTCCTGACTTGGGTGAACATGACCTTGCTGTTCATAAAGAGGTAATAATCCATAACTCTAGTTGAGGCATGGAGCCCTTCATAACCAGGGTGAGAAGGGAAGAAGAGCTCCTCATTGAAAACTGCTTGGTCCCAGGCTTTCTCTTTGGAGAGCCTGGTGGTCACACGATCAAGCAATTCAATTGAAGGAATAGTTGGTCTGATATAGAAGAACCCTGAGTTGAACACCCAGATCCTCATTGTATGGGCATACCTTGACCAACCCATTTTTGGATCATCCTTCACATCATTGTAACCATAGGCTGTTTGATTTGTGTCCCCGTCCGTCATCCCTTCCACATCACAATCTCTATAAATGTGCAAGAAAGGGTTTTGGAAGTAGAGGATATCAACATCTGAGAGCAAAACACTATAGCCCAAAACCAAAAACTCCCTCAGAAGATGGAATTTGAGGCCCGAGATGGCGTGGTTGTCCCCTGTTCCTTGCTGAGCTGCCGAGATGGTGGCATCTCTTCGATAAAATGGCACTTGGTTCGACCGGCAAAACTCTGCAATCTGATCATCCAGAGCCACAAGAAGGTAATTGGTGATGCCTGCTCTTTTGATGCAAGAAAACCATAGTCTCACCATCTCTCTGACATTGTTGTTTGCGATCCCGACTATGAGTTCTCTATTTGGAGCTATTCTGGCTAAGAGCTTGGCTAGCTCTGGATTGGCAGCTTCATCGGGCTGCACCAAGGGATTCGTTCTCAAGCTCCTGACTGTCCCGTGCGGCCCCGCCTTTGTGGGCGGGCCAAGAGTGAGCAATTGTTTATGGGCTGCATCTCTTTCTTGCTCGGCACGTTGAAGGTTTACTTTGAGCAGAGTGTTTTCTTCACTTAAAGTGGTTAGATCTGCTTTCAAAGAGCGCATTTTGTCGGTGGAGTCACAGAACATCTACACATAGGATGAAAGGGTGTTATGTTACATGGCTAAGCAGATATTACCCTATCTCTTGTCTGTCTGTCTCTCTCACCACATATTCGCGCAAAAAGATAGGACTAACAAATAGCATACACTGGTGGGGAGAGAGATCTGAGAACGTACCGAAGAGTGGACGCCATAGCCAGAGGAGGAGGAGAACAGACCGTGCGGGTGGTAGAAGGACCAGATGATCCCCATCAGGATGCCCAGCGCCACCGCCACGCCCACCTTGCTAGCGTCTCGCACGCCAGATCCGCCGCCTGTCGCCCGGCCCCCACCGCCCCCATCCGCCCTTCTGCCCATGGCCTACTTTCTGTTCTTGTAGAAGAGCAGAGTCTACGTTGTGAAGGGCTCGAATCTAGATTCGAATGGAGAGAGAGCAAGCGACCACCGTGGTGAGAGAGAGAGAGTCTGTGCGTGCCAGACAACCGGAAAAAAATGGCACGTGAACCTCCTCCCTCCAAATCACTAGATAAATATTAGACCACCACCCCAAGGGAAGACTTGATGAATAACTAGGTAGTAAACCATCAATGTTTGGCACTAACACATGCATTACTAGGTAGTACACCATCAATGTTTGGCACTAAGCAAAACCATCATGTAAGAAAGCCTTTTCCATAGGGTCAATTGAATAAATGAGAAGTGAACAAGTCGGTCACACTTAGATAGGGTAAGTTCACTATACTGTTAGTAGTTTTCAATAACAAAATGTTCTTTTCGTACTAATTTGAGATGAATTTCAAGCAGCTAACAAGGTATATCAAACTTAGGTACATCCCAAACACACCTAACACAACATCAACTTTTTATTTTTCTTTATAGTTTAAGCCCACTAAATAAGCAATGTGTTTTTTACATGAGGTCTGATTCCTTTCCTAGTCACACACGAGAATTTTACCCGGCTACACACACGCCATACTAACTACACACACACACACACACAAGTACCACGGGTACCACCCTTCCAAATTTTGGCCATTTTATAGGCAGTGGACAAGCCGCGAGATGAACCCCACAAGTTAGTCACTCAATCAATTGGAGTGAACACCCTACACAACTTTGGTAGAACTGGGCGCTGCAAGTTGAGTCATGATCTTTGATGTCCATGGCAACCATCATCTCCTAATCCAAAGCGTGAGCTTGAAGGGCAAGTATTGCACAGTGTTGTCGTCGTCGTTCGTCGCAAGATCGCCGAAGAGGAAGGTGGAAGCAAGTGCCATGACGATCGAATGATGACGGCCTAAGGTGTGCGGACGGCTACCTACATGCCACCTACACGCGAGCACACCCTTAGTATAAGATGACCCCAAGAGGATTTGAACCCAAGACCTCCCATAGAAAGTCCAAAGTCTTATCCACTAGGCTACTACCTTGGGGACAATGTACTTTCTTTTTATTAAGCCACATATGCCAAATTGGCAAAATAATGTGTGAAAATAGCAATGTGCTTTCTCAACAACATAGGAATGTCTATTACACATGATGGTCTGTCTATTCGTCATTTTAGTATAATGACCCATTTATACACATTGTCAAGGTTTTAAAGAAAAATCTCTCTTAAATTATGGGTAAATTTTATAAATCTATTTAAAGGTTGACAAGGCAAGAGAGGAGGGTATCATTGCTACCACTTTAAGGGATTGTAAAATAAGCAAAATAAACATTTATTGCCAAGTCATAATAAAGATACCCTTATGAGTTGACTTGTCTTACATGTAACTTTTAAAAGATCTTTGATAGATATGTATTATCTTGATAATTTACACAAGAGCATTTTATCTACCCCAGATAAAGTCATTTAGTGTAAAAAAGAGGAAACACTCTTATTCTATATAAAACCCTTTTTTTTAACCCCCACACTTCCCAAGTTAGTCCTTATGTGGTTGAAGACCAAAATCGACCAAAATGTGAAATGCGTTAGATCAAGGGACCACATGCAATCACAACAAGCAAATAAATCAAGTCCCACTTCCACATTCTTGCTTGTAACATGAAAAGTTATGAGAGATTGCACCCACATAGTACGGATCACCCCCCACCTTTTTCTTTCTACCAACCCACATCATTCACCTTTCTTGACCCCCCCTTCTTTTTTTCTACAAACCAATGGGATGGTTTCCTGCTTACCAAATGCTTTAGACATCTCTATCAAATTTGTTGACAAAATTCTCAATGAGAAATCGTTTTAAAGTGCACAAATTATATAATGGGAATTTCTTTTACTATGCTTTTTACGATGGGAATTTCTTTGAGCTTTACTGTGCTTATGTAACCATTGTTGAGAACTTTTTAAAAAAACCAATTACAAGTGTAATGCTCTCAACACCACACATGGAAAAATCAAGGTTGTTTCTTTAGTTGTCATATTACTTCTGAGTATAGAATGTGTAAGTGCAAATGGAAATGCTCTACTAAACACCAAACTTGAAAAAGAAAGGGTGTTTCTTTGTGGTCATAATCTACACATTACCCATTGCCCATTGTCTTTATTAATGGGTTCGCACGAAAAAGATGTGCTTTTGATAGGGATTTATATGTGATTGGTGAAAGAATAGCTCTCTTTTTTATTTTATAAAGAATGCTTTTTTGCTTAATTTTTAGTTTAAATTGTTGTTTTTATTATTGTTAATTTGGTTTTTAATGTTGCTAGGTCTTGCACATAGAGTGTATTAGGTTTTGTTTGCTTCCACTGCATCGAAAAATGCAATTTCCATGGCATATCTTATGCCAGTTCTACTTGGGAGGATGTCCATGGTTGCAAGGATGTGCATCCAATTCTCAGGGTATTCTTGCTCTAGGAGCGAGGCAAACTTTGAGCTCTCACATTCCTCATCCAATGTTCTATGACAAGTGAGGCACACATTCAGCTCAATGGTGTTATTTATGGTTATTGAGTCTTCGAGACAAAAGGTCCACCACTCATGGGATGAGTTTTCCATGTTCACAGGTTTATCTTAAGGGTTTCATTCCTTTTTGAAATATAGATATGATTTGTGTCCCAATCATAAACCATTCCGATTTCTCTCATGAAGGGTGTGCCTATGCAATCTTAGGAATTGGGTTGTTATTGTTGACAAAGTTTATTACTACAAAAGATTGGTGGCCCATGGATTTTATAGTGGTCCCATCACTAAGCTTTATTATTAGACTGGTAGTGTCAACATAAGTGAAGGTTTCCCCCACTTTTAATGATGCTGACTCTAGCCCCTACATCTAGGATTGACTGTCCTTGTATTTTACGAGAAGGATGGCATTCACATCATCACTCTGAAAGTAGTGGCCTAGATTATTTGCAACGATACTTTTGAAAAAACATGGCACCTCTTCTGTTGTAGGTTCATCATTATATATGCCATCTATCTTGAGGGGTTTGTTATTCCATGCCCCTTTTAGTCTTCCATCCATCCAATCCTCTAGGTCCTTCCATAGGCTTGTGCTTCCTTATAATGAGCCAATAAAAATCTAGACTTGGGAGGAAAGTAAGGCTGTGAGTCTTGCTATGTCTCTACTAGGGGTATGCCCATTAACACTTGGGCATAATGGTATATGGAATGTGTATTGTTTCGGGTGTGCACTCTTTTGTCACTACCCAAGAGTTTGGAGGCAGTGGATTCAAAGCTTTTATCCTCATCTTCTAATCTATGTTTTAAGTTTCCTTGGGTTGTGGAATGGATTAGTTCTTTCCTCAATATTCTCTTGAGCAATGTGAAGTCGGCCTCTGCATTGGCATCCACTCTAATAGTGTGGAGACTTCTTGAGGTTCAATGTCCATTTACGCTTGGCATACCCTCACCAGTCCTTCTTGGGCTACTTTTAGCTTGCTTTTTCCTCAATAGGATTGGGGTATTCAGCCAACTTCCTAGGTAAGTTGCTAGGGTCTATGACTCTCTTCTTATGAGAATTAGATGAGGATTCAATTCCTCCTTAGAAGATATTGGTAGTTATATCATCTCCAGAACCCTCCTAAACTGTCATGCGGTCTTGCCCTTGTCCTATCTTCTTGGACCTTCATCTTATGGTTCTAGGGATAAATTTGGCTTGTGTTTAGACTTTGTTTTGGTGGGTAGGACTCCGGTTGGTCTCTACACACTTTTATAGGAAGCTGAAGACTGTCCAACTTCGTGAGCAGTGACTCTCCTCCTATTATGCATTTTGGTCCTCACGGCATTGAGAGGAACCATTTGTATCAGCCTATCCTTGAAAGCTAAATGGCAAAATTAATTATGGGTGTGTGTGTCAATCACTGAATCTGGGGACTAAGTGGTCGAGTGGAGGCTAATCCATTAGGTTGGATGGGATTAGGCTTGGCCAACGGATTTGGCGGGAGTTGAACGGATTAAACACAAGAAAGTGGGTGGCAAAGTGGACCCGAAAATATGGGTACTTTCTAAACGTCGAGACCAAAAGTGATCTTTAAACAAGAAAATGAGAAAATCTAGGAATCTGTTTTAGATTGTAGAGAATCTTTAGAGGAAGAACTGTTTCCTTCATAATCTAGGAAGAAGACATCGTGTTGAGCCTAGGGGAGTTGTCGATGCCTCTTATTTGTGAGAATTATGAAGAGGATATTTTTACTTGGAGGAATCTGACTCAATTCCTACAGTAAGGTCTAATCCAGTATAGCTATGCTGAGAAAGCTATTGGATTGCCACGCAATAGGATATTGATGTATGGAGGCCCCAAATGAGTTCGCTCTACCCTTAGTTTAGTCTTCCGCTGTGATTTCTCT